>NC_061117.1:62609965-62677856 GCF_002878395.1 Capsicum annuum
ATCATGCCTTTGTAAAGAAAATTACTTTTGGGCACAAGAACGAAAGAGAGTTCTTGTTGAAAAACCCCACATACCTTGAATGATGAACTTTAGATCGATTCACATTTTTGAGATGTTAATCGTTCCTTTGAATGATGGTTCTTGGAGTTCTTGAACTAGGAACTTGGAATCTTGAATAAATTTGCAGAATTAATGTTGAACTTTGGAGGTTCTTGAAGTTGGATGTAGGAGCTTAGGGTTTTCTTTTTGAGGGAGTTTGATGAAATATAACATATAATGCTTCTATAGGCTTTAATATAGGGTTTGGGTGGATTTTGGGTGAGGGAAAATGACCAAAACGCCCCTAAAAATAAAAAAAAATTTGAATCTGTCCTTTGGTGGATTGTTTTGATAGTCTGAAGTAAATCAATCATAACGTTTTACTCCGATATTCAAATTGGTTGAAACCAATTTTATTAGAAATAGAACTCTCATATATTTCCATTGATATATAGTATCTCACCCAGATCATTGTGTACGAGGAGTTATGATCGTTTGAAGTTGACCCAAAAATTCACTTTTGATAGGCTGAAATAGATCGACCATAACTTTTTGCTCCGATAGACAAATTGGATGAAACCGATTTCATTGGAAAGAGGACTCGCAGAGATTTCCATTGATATATAGTAGATCACCCAGTTCATTATGTAAAAGTATTTATGATCATTTAAAGTTGGAGCAAAAATACGCCAGGCCTCAGTACTTTTTCTTGCATATTTTACTGTTCACTACTATTCACGGTTCGATCGGAATGTTCATAACTTGTCGCTCATGTGTCTGTTTTGGATGATCCACATATCGTTGGAAAGATTATTCAATACTCTACACAATGGTGGGTCATAATCTAAGTCATTCCGCACGGAAAATTTTTAATTCATTCTAGAAGATAGAACCCAACATGTTTACGCACAAAATTTTAACGAAAAATTTCCTGGGGTATTACATCTTCCCCCCTTGGAAAAATTCATCCTCGAATGACGGTAGACATGCCAAGATTAGATAGGGAATAGAGAATACAACTAAACCCATTCGTTAGACTCATCACCACATCGTTTCTCTCTCCGAATGCAACATAGAATGCATAAATTCAAGAAACTACAGCTAAACACATAATAAATGACAGCTGAACTGCTGCAACTTTTATCAAACGTGCATGATTTAGGAAAGAACGGTACCTTTGGATTGATTGGAGTTCGCGGAAAATAGGTGCGGGTACTAGGATGGTATATCCGCCTCAGCTTCCCAAGTTGCACCCTCAACAGATTGGTTTCGCCACAACACCTTGACCAAGGGAACTTCTTTGTTCCTTAGTCTTCGGACACTGAAATCAAGAATCTCAACAGGAATCTCATCAAAAGAAAGATTTCCTGGAATGTCAGCACTCACAGAGGAATCCACTACCACAACATCGCTAATATGCTTTCTAAACATGGAGACATGTAATATTGGATGAACAGAGGACAACCCGGAAGGCAACTCAACTTCATACGCTACCTTACCAACACGGCTAAGAATTTTGTAAGGACCAACATAACGGGGACTAAGCTTTCCCTTCTTTCCGAATCACTTCACCCCCCACATGGGTGAAATTTTTAGATACACTAGGTAACCAACTTCAAACTCAAGGTCTCTCTTTCTAACACATATGACTTCTGACAACTCTGCGCAGTTTTCAACCTTTCCCTAATCAATTTAACTTTTTCGATAGCCTCAAATACCGAATTAGGACCTCTCACAGCCGCTTCACCCACCTCAAACCAACCTATGGGTGATCTACACTTCCTTCCATATAAGGCTTCAAACGGAGCCATGCCAATACTAGAGTGGAAACTATTATTGTAAGCAAACTCTATCAACGGTAAGTGATCACCCCAACTTCCCTTACAATCAAGTGCACAAGCTCTCAACATATCCTCTAAGGTCTGGATTGTCCGCTCAGCCTGACTATCGGTCTATGGATAAAAAACAGAACTCAAAAGCACTTAGGTACCAAGACCCTTCTGAAAAGCGTTCCAAAATTGCGAAGTTACCTGAGTACCCCTATCCAAAATGATAGACAAGGGAACTCCATGCAGTCTGACTAGCTCTCTCGGATATACAATATAGCGTAATCCTCAGCAGTATATGAAGTATGAATAGGTAAGAAATGAGTAGACTTAGTCAACCTATCAACCACAACCCAAATGGAATCATGATGGGGTCGGAAAGGAGGTAAACCAATCACGAAGTCCATATTTATCTCTTCCCACTTCCAGGTGGGAATACTAAAATCTTGCATCATACCACTAGGTCTTTGGTGTTCAACCTTAACCTGTTGGCATGTTGCACACTTAGCTACAAATGCTGCTATATCTTTCTTCATGCCACTCCACCAATAGATTTACCACAAGTCTCGGTACATCTTGGTGGCACCAGGATGAATAGAATATCGTACCCCGTGTGCTTCTGCCATAATCCTCTGTCTCAGATCATCAATATTCGGGACACACAATCTACCCTGCAATCTCAACATACCATTTGTATGTTGACTGACTCCTTGACTGACTCTTTCAGTCTGACCAAACTAGCATCTAAGTATTGCTTTTCCTTCACTTCCGAAACCAAGGAGGATTCAGAACTACTCTGAACCCCTATACTATCTTCAGCAGAGTCAAACAACCTAACCCCCAATATAGCTAAACAATGTACATCACGAGCCAACTCTTTCTTACCTTCTACCACATGCGAAACACTACCCATGGACACGCTACTTAGGGTATTCGCCACAATATTGGCCTTGCCCGGATGGTACAACATACTCATATCATAGTCCTTTAACAATTCTAACCATCGTCTCTACCTAAGATTCAATTCTCTCTGGGTAAACACATACTACAGACTCTTATGATCAGTGAAAACATCAACATGGACACTATACAAATAGTGTCTCCAGATTTTCAAAGAAAACACAACAACAGCCAACTCAAGGTCATGGGTGGGATAATTTTTCTCATGGGGTTTCAACTGTCTAGAAACATAAGCTATCACCTTACCCTTCTGCATCAATACGCAACCCAACCCAACTCTCGAAGCATCACAATACACCACAAAACCATCAACACCATCAGGCAAAGTCAAAACAGGGGCTGAAGTGAGTCGAGTCTTCAACTCCTGAAAACTCTTCTAACAAGATTTGGACCACAAGAAATTCACTTTGTTTTGGGTTAACCGAGCCATAGGAGACGCTATAGAGGAGAAACCCTCAACAAAATGGCAGTAATAGCCAGCTAAACCCAAGAAACTTTAGATATCAATCGGAGAAATAAGTCTAGGCCAATTTCTAACAACTTCGGTCTTTTGGGGATCAACTCTAATACCCTCAGAAGAAATGATATGACCCAAAAAAGCAACTAACCTTAGCCAAAACTCACACTTACTGAACTTGGCAAACAACTTGTGATCTCTAAGGGTTTGTAAGACAGTTCGGAGATAATCAAAATGTTCATCCTCACTACGGGAGTACACCAGTATATCATCGATGAACACTATGGCAAATATATCCAGATATGATCTGAACACTCGATTCATGAGGTCCATGAAAGTTACTGGGGCATTAGTTAACCCAAAAGACATAACAAGAAACTCAAAATGGCCATAACGACTTTAAAAAATAGTTTTTGGGATGTCATACTCCCTTACTTTGAGTTGATGATAGTCGAAATGAAGGTCTATCTTTCAGAAATAACTTGCACCTTGCAATTGGTCAAACAAATTAGCTATTCACGAAAGGGGGTACTTATTTTTGATGGTGACTTTATTCAGTTGGCGGTAATCAATGCACATACGCAAAGAGCCATCTTTCTTTCTCACAAAAAACACAGACGCACCCCAAGGAGAAACACTGGGCCTTATAAAACCCTTATCTAGTAGATCTTTCAGTTGCTCTTTCAACTCCTTAAGTTCTGCAGGGGCCATACGGTAAGGAGGAATAAAAATGGGCTGAGTATCAGGAAGAAGATTAATCCCGAACTCTATCTCTCTATCAGGAGGTATCCCTGGGAGATCATCCGGAAAGACATCAAAAAACTCATTGACGACGTTAACAGACTGGAGTGTTGGAGTCTCAGGCTTAGTGTCTTTGGCTCTAACCAAATGGTAAATACACCCCTTAGAAATAAACTTTCTAGCTTTGAGGTAAGAGATAAAATGACTCTTGGGTGACACAGAATTCCCAGACCCCTTAAACATGGATGCACCCAAAAATTGAAACTTGACCACTTGGGTCGGACAATCAATAGAGGCATAAGAAGAATACAACCAGTCCATACCCAGAATCACATCAAAATCTACCATGTCTATCTCAATCAGATCAGCCAACAAGACTATGAAGAACGATAATAGAACACTTTTTATACACTTTCTGGGCAACAATCGAATCACCCACTGGGGTAGAAACTAAGATAGGCTCAGGAATAATCTCAGGACTCATTTCAAAATTCACAGTAATCAAAGGTGTAACATATGAGAAACTGGATCCAGGATCCAACAAAGCATACACATCAAACTGAAATATACGAAGCATACCAGTAACAACATCAGGAGAGTCCTCCTATTCATAGCGGGACGGTAAAGCATAGAATCTATTCTGGCGCTGCCCGCCAGTATTGCTAGAAGAGGCGCCCTGAGCTGGGGCTGGCCGAGTCGCTGGAACTGGAGCACTAATAGTCTAAGTCTGGGTATGAGGGCGATAGTCACGATGCCTTTGTCCATCCTGTGGACAATATCTAACTCTGTGACCCATGTCACCACACCGAAAACAACCTCTCCTTTCACCCCAACACTCACCCGAATGAGCCCTACCACACTTAGGAAACAGGGGACGATTTGGCTTACTGCCAGCACTATACTGGGACCTGGATGCATATGACCTGGTTCCTTGCTCCTGCCTACCTCTAGGTATGGGAGCACTAGCAGATGATGGTGCTGGCATAAACGAACGGTCCTGATACTGAGGGCGACTCCCTCCCTGCGATCTAGTCTGACCCTATTCGTCCTACTCGGACCAAGCTCTCTTATTCCCTCTCATTCTATCTCTCTCCTTAATCTTGTATGCCTTAATCTGTTGGGCATTCATCATTAGCCTAGAAAGATTCATCTCACTATTCAGCATAGCAGACCTACACTCCTTAACCACATAACTAGACACTCCAATCACAAACTTACTCATACTATCCCGATTATCATACACTATGTCAGGAACATACTTGGCCAACTGATTGAACTTTAGACAGTACTCCCTAACAGTCATAGAGCCCTATCGCAAGTTTATAAACTCTTCTACCATCGCCTCCCTTATCTCCAAAGGGAAAAACTTATCCAGGAATACATCCTGGAACTCTTGTCAAGTTGTAGGGACAGCTCCCTTACCTCTACCTTTTCTCCAAGCAACAACCCAGTCATAAGCAAGGTCTTTCAACCTATATGTAGCCAACTCCACTCTATGTTCCTCAGATACATGCATCACCTGAGTAATCTTTCGCACCTCCTCTAAAAACAACCGTGGATCCTCATCAGACTTGGACCCATAGAACTTCGACGGATTCATTCGCATGAAGTCATGGATCCTGGCAACAGCTGAATCACCTCCCTACTGCTGTGGAGCCGGGGCCGGGTTGGCCTAAACATTTGCAGTAACAGCTTGGGCCAGCACCTAAAAGGCTACCCAAAATTTAGCATGAGACACGTTTTCATTCAATGGGTCAGCGGGTTGAGGTTGCTGACCATCATTGTTTCTTCTCGCTCGACGTGGAGGCATATTTTTGAAACAGGAGAGCACAAATCAATAGCAGAGAGAGACACTTTAAGCACGATAGACTTCTAAAAGAAAGAATCATATTTTTTCCTAAAACGTCTTGTAGCCTCTTGCTCATAGATGTGACGCGCTACACATCGATGATTAAGACTCTACTTAACGCAGCTTGTCAGACTCCCTAGGATACCTTAAAATCTTAGGCTCTGATACAAGTTTGTAACGCCCCAAAAAATGAGTCCCGGAGCGTCACACGGTGCTTGAGGCTACGAGTAGCCCCAAGCTAACCCTTTGAGCCATTTTCATTCAGTTCAACACAAATCAATGGGGTTTTCATAAATAACCCTCAAATATCAACAGAGTAATCATCATCAAAGAATAAAAGAATTTCACAAAGATAACAAAATATGACTTATTAGTCAACTCCCAATATCTACACTAATCTGACAAGTCTCTAAGAAAATCAATAAAACCAGCGAGCTATTGAGACATGCCCCAACTGACTCATACTCAGTTATCAAATGTAAATAATTCCATGAAACCAATATCAGACATCACGTCCTCGGAACATAAGGACTGACCACAACAGAGGATGTAACTGAGCACCTGAACTTACATTATGAGAAAATGCAGCCCAAATCCAAAGATGTGGGTCAGTACCATGGAAAGGAACCGAGTATATGGGGTGTATGCAGTTGTATAAACATCATCATCATAAATATTTCTAAGAAATATCCAGGATGTATGAAAGACTCACATAGCCCGAATAAAATTACATAATCATGAGAGAAATAAGTACATAACACATATGAGTCATCATGTAATTTGTCAATCACTTTTAGTTCATCAAGAATATCAATTCTCATAATGTAAATATCATTTAAATCTTTCGAAAGAATAACTTTCAGAATTCCACTTTCAAATCACTTCACCATTCACCATAGACACAAAGAAACACACACACACACTGGGAGATCCTATAACCGACATAAACCATGTAAGCTACATGGAGTCCAATATACAATCCACGTTCGAGAGAGCCATCCTATCCTTGCCATCGGAGTAGGACTATCAATATCAAATCCACACAAACTAGTAATCACTATATAAATTAGCCTTAGGCTCACTCCTACAGGGGCACATAGTTCTAGGGAAGTAAGGTCACTTTATACCTTCCACTTGGTTCTAAAGATTTCTCCCGGACTTAGCTCATATCATTTCAAAGACAATTCACAACAAAACAATTTCAGTAATATATAAATATACATCTGGAGCCATCATGCTTCCCATCTATCAAAATCAACCACGTTGTGGATTTCTATCACACTCGAGTTCAAAACAACTCCATTAAGACCCAAAGGTCAAATCATTCAAAATATCTCAAATATTCAACATCAACACGCTTATAACACATACTTTCGGAAAAAAACACAATTTTCAATGGGGATTCATGACCCAAATATCAAAATCATCATAAATATCGTTCAAGATTTATGCTTTATATCTCCACACATGTAAATTCATCTTTTAAAATCATAAACATCAAGATTTTATAATAATCATCATAATATATGGGTTCATGATTCAAATTCATAAAAATCAAAAAAAAATCATGCCTTTGTAAAGAAAATTACTTTTGAGCACAAGAACGAAAGAGAGTTCTTGTTGAAAAATCCCACATAACTTGAATGATGAACTTTAGATCGATACTCATTTTTGAGATGTTAATCGTGCCTTTGAATGATTGGTTCTTGGAGTTCTTGAACTAGGAACTTGGAATCTTGAATAAATTTACAGAATTAATGGTGATCTTTGGAGGTTCTTAAAGTTGGATGTAGGAGCTTAGGGTTTTCTTTTTGAGGGAGTTTGATGAAATATAATATATAATACTTCTAATAGGCTTTAATATAGGGATTGGACGGATTTTGGGTGAGGGAGAATGACCAAAACACCCCTAAAAATAAAAAAAAAAATTTGAATCTGTCCTTTGGTAGACTATTTTGATAGTCTGAAGTAGATCAATCATAACATTTTACTCCGATATTCAAATTGGATGAAACCAATTTCATTAGAAAGAATACTCTCATATCTTTCTATTTATATATAGTATCTCACCCAGATCATTGTTTACAAGGAGTTATGATCGTTTGAAATTGACCCAAAATTTTTCTTTTGGTAGGCTGAAGTAGATCGACCATAACATTTTTCTCCGATAGACAAATTAGATGAAACTAATTTCATTGGAAAGAGGACTCATAGAGCTTTCCGTTGATATATAGTAGATCACCCAGATCATTATGTATAAGGAGTTATGATAGTTTAAAGTTGGAGCAAAAATACGCCAGGCCTCAGTACTTTTTCCTGCACATTTTACTGTTCACTACTATTCATGATTCGATCGGAATGTTCATAACTCGTCGCTCGGGTGTCCGTTTTGGATGATCCATATATCGTTGGAAAGATTATTCGATAATTTATGAAATGGTGGGTCATAATCTAAGATATTCCACATGGAAAATTTATAATTCATTCTAGAATATAGAACCCAACACGTTTACGCACAAAATTTCAACAAAAAATTTCCCGGGGTATTACAATGGCTCGCTGGTTTTATTGATTTTCTTAGAGGATTGTCATACTAGTATAGATGTTGGGAGTTGACTAATAAGTCGTATTTTGTTATCTTTCTGAATTTCTTTTATTCTTGGATGATGATTACCCTATTCATATTTGAGGGTTATTTATGGAAACCCCGTTGATTTGTGTTGAACTGAATGAAAATGGCTCAAAGGGTTACCTTGGGGCTGCTCATAGCCGTAAGCACCGTGTGGCGCTCTGGGACCCATTTTCTGGGGCATTACACTAAAAATACTTTCTAGGTATTGAGGGTGGTTAGTAAAGATCAAGTATTGTTATTTCTCAACGCAAGTATACCTTAGATATTCTTGAAGAGACAGGAATGATAGGATGTAGACCCATTGACACTCCTATGAATCTAAATGCTAAACTTCTACTAGGATAGGGGGAGCTACCTAGTGATCCTAAAAGGTATAGGCGGTTGGTTGGAAAGTTGAATTATCTCATAGTGACTAGACCTGACATCTCTTTTCCCGTGCGCATTGTGAGTTAGTTTATGACTTCCCTCTGTGATAGTCATTGGGACGCAGTTGTTTGTATTTTGCAATATATAAAGTCATCTCTAGGTGAAGGGCTACTTTTCAAGGATCGAGGCCATGAGCATATCATTGGATATATAGATGTTGATTAGGCAGGATCACCCTATGATAGACATTCTATATCTGAATATTGTGTTTTAGTAAGAGGTAATTTTATGTCCTGGAAGAGTAAGAAACAAAGTGTGGTTGCTCGATATAGTGCGGAAGTAGAATCTCGAGCAATGGCTGCAGCAACTTGTGAGAAGGTTTAGATCAAACAGTCGCTAAGAGAACTAAAATTTGGAGAAATTGGTATGATGGAACTTGTATGTGATAATAAAGTAGCCTTTTATATTGCTTCTAATCTAGTGTTCCATGAGAGGACTAAGCACATAGAGATCAATTGTCACTTTATCAGAGAAAAGATACTCTCCGGAATATTTTTACAAAATTTGTGAACTCAAGTGATCAACTTGAAGATATCTTCACCAAGTCACTCACTAGTCCTCGTATTAATTACATTTGTAACAAGGTAGGTACATTTGAATTGTATGCACCAGCTTAAGGAGTGTTAAAATATGATTAGGAATATGAATAGTATACAAAATCCTACTAAAAAATCTAATATAGTGTCTATAAATAGGGTCTCAATGTAATAATTTAGATACAATAGTTCACTAATAATATTTTCTCTATTATTACTTACACTTTCAACTATTTATGTAAAATCTATTTTATTCTTTTGAAGAAAGAACCTCAACTTTTGTTTTAAGGGATAATTGATCTCTCTTATGTTCTAGGTCGATATAATCATTGAGGGTTTGAAGTACCTTCAGGGTCTCTAGTTTGAGCATCCACATTTTCTTGGAGAGCACCATAGATCTTAGCAACATGAATATTTACCCTTGATTTCATACCATGATTAGACTCAAGAAGCTATTTTAGATCAACATAATTACCTCTAAAAGGATTGGATGTTTTCTCCCCCTCCATTGTTGTCTTGTTAGTAGCAGGTATATTAGTTTGTTTAATCACATTTGTAGATTTCTAGTCAAATTTTGGTGGCGGAGGTCTTCTATTCCTACGTTGCTTCTTCTTGACAACCTAAAACTTAGTTCGTCCTTCTCCACCTCTTTCTCCCTTTGCACAGACCTGCAAACTTTCTATATGTGCCAAAATTTTGTACATTTTATACATAATTTAGGATGCCAATCATACTCTATATCCTACTGAAAGGATCCTATTGGTGTCATAATTTCTATAGAGTTCAAGAAGGATTGTGACACGCCAGTTTCCATAAGAATTATAGCATATGAGATTCTGTCCATCAAAGCAGTGAAACTATTAGTACGAACGGGCTTTGATATTGCACTTGCAACCTTGATTAAAGCATCACTAAACAATATCCCACTAGCAAACTTGGGAAAGAGACCAACAAAGGTATAGTAGTAAGACAATTAGGATCAAACTCAAAGTTTATATCCCAATTTTAAAGAATAAAAGGTTTATTGAAAAAAGTATAGGGCCCCAATTTTATAACTTTATCTCGGTCTTCAATTGACTCAAAATAAAAAATGTAGTACCCCTCATCATGAATCAAAATTTAGGGATTATTCACAAATCTCCAACCAATCTTAACACAAAGTTCTCTAAGGTTTTGACATACAGAGTATCTCCAATTACGCAGCTAATAAGTACAAATTCCTAGTAAATTTCTTATTCCTTTAGATCTTCCTTCTCAATATTCACATAAATTTTACCATTCTTGGATATAGGGGTACATAGGATAGGGCTTTACCTTTCTTCACCTCTCTGTCACCCTCTTACCCAGCGTACTCCACCAGCGATAGTTGTATAGACGACCCAACTTCTAAGAATTGAAGCCTCCAAGCAGTTGGTTGTGTACTAGTGGACACACCACCATATAGTTTACAACAATATTTTCGACCTAAGGCCACACTAAATTTGGATCGACACTTGAAAAGTGTTGCCTAAACTACTTTTGGGTAGGCTTTTAAAATATAGCCTTAGTATTTAGATTTTGGCCACATAAATCTTTGACAATATTTTTAAAGTATGCTCTTTAAAATTATAAGTTATTCTTGCTTTATAAGTATAGCTAAATCACAAAATATTTGCGAAACTTATATATAGATATGGTTAAGTTTTTAAATGTGTTGTTTTTATAATTCTAAAGACAACACATAACAAGTGTGCTTTAGTAATATTCATAAATTTTCAGCCCAAGTAATTAATTCTCTCCATATGTCTATATCTTTGCCCCAAATTTTAAAACGCAAAATATATACTTCTCGAATCTCACTCGATCATAAAACTAGGTTTCTCTTTTCACTACCTATGACACCTTAATTTAATTTCAGAATGATAATTTTAGATTATTTATATGCCTGCACTAAGGAGAGAGAGATGAACGATAATAGGGAAGTTATAGAAAGAAACTTAAGAAAAAAAATTATGATTTGAACTGCATCCAAGCTACGATAAATGAGTTTTGACAAATAACGAGCCATAACTCTGGCGATGAGTCCAACTACCATCATTTGTTTTACTTCTGTTACCATCAGCGAACAAATCTGGCCAAAAAATTCATACTCCAAGCAGACTATTTTAGGCTTTATTTTAGATGATGTATTGATTGTTTTGTGACAATTCTTTCGTTATTGTGATTATACTAACTATTGGTTCTTTATTTTTTGTTCTTTTCAAATGTTTTTCAGTGACGTGTTGATATTTTTCTGCTGTAAGACGAATGCTATTTCAGTGCATGGCGCGTCGCACCAGAGACCAAAATGGCACTTGTCAATTTCCAAAAATCCTCCGCGATAGCCCTGCTTCGCACCAAGCTTCCAGGTCACAATAATTGTCATTTTACCAAGCTCCGCGTCGTGCCGGGGCCCTAAATCGGGATAAATTCTGCGTAGTTTTCAGTTTTCGTTTTAAACTCCTCAAGGGAAATATAGTAACTTACCAAAACCCTATATATACTCTTTAAACACGGGATTGAAGCCCCAAAGCATCCCTTTACATTAATTTTATCAAAATTCACTCAAGAATAGTCAAGAACAAGTCTAGGGTTTCCATTGGGGTTTCAAGCTTCAAGCAAATTCAACCGTAGATTCCACAAAATCTTAATCTAAGGTATGCGTAGTGTTCATCTATGGATTCAATCCATTCATAGATCTCAAGAACCATGTTTTTAAATGTTATTTTGTAAACTCTTTGTGGTGATATAAGCATGTACATGTTGATGATTGTTGTTTAAGTTTCAAGATGATATCTAAAGATGTTTTCATGAAATATATGTGGTTGTTAGTTGAAAAACATGAACTTTAGGTGGTTTGATGTGATGCAAGTATGAAATCCACCTATGCTTTAAAGAATACATGCAAAGTGTTTGATAAAATGCCTAGGTTTCTAGAAACCCATAATTACATGATTCCATGATATCTAAATGACAAGTCCATATTAGTTATACACTTCCATATGAATTTCCGTGCTATGTATGTGTTGTTATTGTTGTGGCATGAAGCATGTGTGATAATGGAAATATGAATTATATACACAAAATGTATCCATGCTCTCCCTACTATGTTGAGATGTGAATAAATACATGAAGTATACTATCCGCTACTTATAATATTATGAAATGTGGACTCTAATC
Organism: Capsicum annuum; assembly: GCF_002878395.1. Lineage (NCBI taxonomy): Eukaryota > Viridiplantae > Streptophyta > Magnoliopsida > Solanales > Solanaceae > Capsicum > Capsicum annuum. The sequence goes on from NC_061117.1 coordinate 62,622,630, forward strand.
TTATGATCAAGTCATGTCATGTGTGTCAGTTTTCTTTTATCAGGTCCTGGGGGTATTTGCACCTGAAAAATATAGCTGTGTGCCTAGAGCCATGTCATATGCCACGATAAATCTCAGTCAAGTTATACTCTATAGAACTCAATCAGTCATGTGACTCAGTAAACATCAAAAATCTCATGATCTCAGTTAACTCTCAAATAATAGTACTACTCCGTCAGTCAATAGATGTCAGTTATTCAGTCCATTTACAGCCAGTTGAATCATGTTTAGTCCCTTTAGATGTGAGTAGAAGTTAGCACTAAGTGAACCCAAGGATAGAAACTCACCTGCCAGCTCAGGGTGTGATTCTTAGCAGTCATCGTTGTGTTCCAGAACTACGTAGCCAGCGTAGGTTGAGATATCTTAACCTGTTAGATTAGGGTTGATGACATGGCTTAACTTGTCATTTTAGGGTCCCACCGTTCTCACTTTGAGTACCTGCCAAATAAGGGTCACTCACAACTGTCCTTACCAGTGGCGTAGTACTGATACCCCTTCAGTCGGGGCAGAGATTGGACCCCAGCTTAGCCGTAATGGTATACATGGGGCATGTCAGTGAAACAACTACCTCCCATAGTTTCAGTATCAGTCTCAGTAAAAGAACTCAGATAGTTCTTCAGATATCAGTATACCAGGACTGTTAGATACAGTCAAATTCAGTTATAGCATGGGACTCAGAGAGTTCTACCAGATTCAGGACTGTCAGATACAGTCGCTCATGTTATTAGAACTATAGTTCCAGTCATGTATTAGCGTACATATTTAGCTACCACGTACTCACAATCTCAGTTACTAAGTATGTATGTTTGTACTCTTACGATCATATCAGTCAGTCAGTTAGCATCATTCATGCATGTAAACCCTTTGCATTAGCCTACCTCACTCGTATACTTAGTGCTCTAGTTGTACTGATGCATTTGCACTATGTTGCTTTCTTTTTATGTTACACCATAGGTCTAGAGCCACGAGTTCCAGACCAGCAGTAGCTTTCCAGTTACAGTGATTCCTCATCCATTCGAGGATAATATGATTTGATTTATTCATTTATTACTTCAATTCAGTTTTATAGAGTTAGTTAGAGACATGTTCCTTCAACTCCTTATTCAGGTAGTACTTAAAGGCTTTTAGATTTAGTCGGATTTATCTATCAGATTCAGTATTCAGTTTTATATTCAGTTGTTTTGGGTATTGATTACCCCATGTATGTTACTATATCTCTTCAGTTGAACCTTATGGCCTACTTGTTTAGGTTTTCTGCATATTATATGTATATTATGCAGTTTACAGGTACAGATATCAGTCATGATTTAGCTTGTGGTCTCTCGGGGTTATGAGCACCATGTAGTATTCTAATTCAGAAAATCGGGGCGTTACAAACTTGGTATTAGAGCCTAAGGTTCAATAGAGTCCTAGGATTTCTGATAGCCGTATCTAGTAGAGTTTTGTGCATGGGTGTGTTGCACGCCACATTTATGTACAGGAGGCTATATGATGTTTTAGGAACAGTTTCCCTTCTTTCAGTATTCATGTCGTGCTAGTGAGCATAATCTTAAGTTAAAATCCCAGTCCAATCCATCCTTCTCTTATTTCAGAATATGACCTTAGCTAGACTTATACCCATGCTCAGCAGATAGAGGAGCAGAAGGTTAGGACTAGAGAGAGGCAGAACAAGAGAGCAAAATCAGGTAGTTTCAATTTTGCTCAGCCCAAATCAGAGGGAGGGAACCGTTCGTAGTTTCATCCCAAGTCAGTAGCTCCAGCTCCTTTCTCCGCTAGTGCCCCAGTTCCAAAATTCAGAGACGGTGACAGAGAAAGCGACAGGCTCTAAATCCCAGGGTAGTGGTAGCAGTGCCCGAACAAATCCCCTTTGTCAGGCTTATGGTAAGAACCACAGGGGTATTTAAAGAGCCGGTAGTGATGTCTGTTTTTATTGTGGCAAGCCAGGCCACAGGATTAGAGAGTGCCTGCAGTCAGGTCTTCAGGTTCAACAAATTTGTTCTGCAGCTCAGTCTGGTTTCCCGAACCAGTAGGGTGCCATTTCCAGTGCTACAAATGGGCAACGCCCAAATAGACTCTATGCCCTTCAGACCCGACAGGATTAGGAAAATTCTCTTGATGTCGTTACTGGTACGTTACAAATTTTCCATGTTCATGCTTATGCTTTGCTAGACCCAGGTGTATCCTTGTCTTTTGTTACTCCATACATAGCAGGTGATTTTGGAATCAGTCCTGAGATTTTAGCAGAGCCCTGTTCAGTCTCTACCCCAGTTGGGAAAACCATTATAGCCTGATGGGTATACAGGAACTGCCTAATTATGATATTTTAGAAATCCATGTCAGCAGATTTAGTCGAGTTAGAGATGGCAGACTTTGATGTCATTCTCGACATGGATTGGCTTCATTCCTGCTATGCCACAATCGACTACAGAAATAGGATAGTTCAGTTTCAGTTCCCAAATGAGCCCGCCTTAGAGTGGAAGGGTAGTGTTTCAGCGTTCAGGGGTCAGCTTGTTTCCTACCTTCGGGCAAGGAAAATATTTCTAAGGGGTGTGTGTATCATCTCCTGCATGTTAAATATTCCAGTTCCGAATCTCCCAGTCTTAAATTTGTCTCAGTGGTTAGTGAATATTCAAATATCTTTCCCGAAGATCTTCCAGGCATTCTTCCCGAAAGGGAAATAGATTTTGGCGTAGACCTTCTTCTAGATACTCAGCCTATCTCTATCCTGCCATATAGAATGGCCCCAGTAGAACTTAAGGAACTGAAAGATCAGTTGAAAGATCTCTTAGATAAGGGATTCATCAGGCCCAGTGTATCCCCATGGAGTGTGCCAATGTTATTCGTGCACAAGAAAGATGATTCTCTCAGGATGTGTATTGATTACCGTCAGCTCAACAAAGTTACGGTCAAGAATAGGTATCCACTTCCCAGAATAGATGATCTGTTTGACCAACTTCAGGGTGCTCGTTATTTCTCCAAGATAGACCTCAGATCAGGCTATCATCATCTCAGAGTTAGAGAATGTGACATCCCGAAGACAGCTTTCCATACTCGGTATGGTCACTTTAAATTTATAGTCATGTCCTTTGGTCTAACCAATGCCCCTGCAACTTTCATGGACTTGATGAACCATGTGTTCAAGTAGTACTTGGACATATTCATCATAGTTTTTATAGATGATATTCTGGTCTATTCTCGCACTGAGCTTGATCATTCAGACTATCTCAGAATTGTTCTTCTGACCCTCAAAAATCATCAGTTATTTGCCAAGTTTAGTAAGTGCGAGTTTTGGGTAAGTTCAGTAGCATTTCTTTGTCATATTATTTTTGGTGAGGGCATTAGAGTAGATCCTCAGAAAATCGAAGCGGTAAGAAACTGGCCCAGACCCGTATCTCCAACAGATATCAGGAGTTTCTTGGGTTTGGCTGGCTATTATAGATGATTTGTCAAGGGATTTTCTTCTATTACATCTCCTATGTCCAGATTGACTCAAAAAAAGGATAAGTTTTAGTGGTCAGATCCATACGAGAAGAGTTTTTAGGAATTGAAGACTCAACTTACTACAGCTCCAGTTCTATCTCTTCTAGATGGTTCAGATGGGTTCGTAGTATATTCTGATGCATCCAGGGTGGGTTTAGATTGTGTCCTCATGCAGCATGGTAAGGTCATAACCTATGCCTCCAGACAATTAAAGCCCCATGAGAAGAATTATCCTACTCATGATCTTGAGTTAGCAGCCGTAGTTTTTGCCTTAAAGATTTGGAGGCATTATCTTTACAGAGTTCATGTAGACATCTTCACAAATCCTAAGAGTCTCCAGTATGTCTTTTCTCAAAAATATCTCAATCTTCGTCAGATAAGGTGGTTAGAGCTCTTGAACGACTATGACATGAGTGTCCTTTATCATCCGAGCAAGGCCAACATTGTGGCCGATGCTCTCAGTAGACTCTCCATGGGCAGTATTTCTCATATTAAGGATAGCAAGAAAAAGATAGCTCAGGAAATCCATCAGTTTGCCAGACTAGGCATTCTCTTAGTTGACTTTTCAGAGGGTGGTGTATGTGTTTAGAGTAGTTCAGAGTCATCTCTAGTTTCTGAGGTGAAAGTAAAGCAAGACATAGATCCTAGCCTTGTCAAGATGAAAGAGTCAGTTCAGAATCAAAAAGTTTAGGTTTTCTCCCAAGGTGGAGATGGTGTTCTTCGTTGTCAGGGTCGTTTGTGTGTTCTAGGTGTAGATGACTTGAGGCAATGAATTCTTGCAGAAGCACATGGTGTGCGATACTCCATTCATCCAGGGGCCACTAAGATGTACCGCAATTTATGGGAGATCTATTGGTGAAGTGGGATAAAGAGTGATATTGCAGAGTTTATGGCTAGGTGCTCTACATATTAGCAGGTTAACATAGAGCATCAGAAACCTAGTGGATCCATGCAGGAGATCACTATTCCTACTTGGAAGTGGGAAAAAGTGAACATAGACTTCGTGATGGGTTTGCCTAGAACTCATCATCAGCATAATTTAGTTTGGGTCATTGTAGATAGAATGACCAAGTCAGCCTATTTCCTTCCAGTTCGTACCTCCTATTCATCCGAGGATTACGCCAAACTCTACATCAGGAGTTGGTCAGATTACACGGTGTTCCCTCATCTATCATCTTAGATAGAGGTACCCAGTTCACCTCTTACTTTTGGAAAGCATTCTAAAAGGGTCTCGATACCCAAGTTCATCTCAGTACAACATTTTATCCTTAGATAGATGGTCAAGTAGAAAGGACCATTCAAACTCTTGAAGATATGCTAAGGGCGTGTGCAATTGATTTCAAGGTAAGTTGGGATGAACACTTCGCCTTGATTGAGTTTGCATAAAATAATAGCTATCATTCCAGTAGTCAGATAGCTCCATTCGAAGCTCTCTATGGTAGGAGATGTAGATCTCTGATCAGTTGGTTCAAAGTTAGTGAGGCCTCAGTCATAGGTCCTGACTTAGTATTCGACACCTTAGAGAAAGTTTAGTTGATCAGAGAGAGACTCCGGGCTGCTCAAAGCTGACAAAAATCTTATGCAGATGTTCGTAGGAAGGATCTCGAGTTCGCGGTCAATGACTATGTCTATCTTAAGATCTCTCCCATGAAGGAAGTGAAGAGGTTCGGCAAGAAAGGGAAACTCAGTCCCCGATATATTGTTTCCTTCAGGATTCTCAGTCGCTTCGGCAAGGTAGCTTATGAGCTAGAATTACCTTCAGATCTAGCCTTAGTTCATCCAGTCTTCCACATCTCTTTGATCAAGAAGTGCATAGGTGACCCAGCAGTTGTAGTCACTGTTTAGAGCATTGACATTCAGAACAACCTCTCTTATGAAGAGATTCCAGTCGAAATCTTAGACTATAAGACTCGTCGATTAAGGAACTAAAAAGTCCCTCTAGTTAAGGTTCTTTGGAAAAATCATTCTCATGAGGGAGCTACTTGGGAAACAGAAACAGATATGCGTACCAAGTATCCTCACCTCCTCCCCGCAAATTCAGATCAAGCTCAAGGTAACAGTTCTCCTTAAGCTTATTCAGTTTCATGTTCATGTCCCCAGTTTAAACTTGGTATCTATTACCGTTGCATACTCATTCATGCATTCATATATCAGTTCAATTATAAGGTCATGCATCAGATATGCATTCTCATCTTGAGAAGCTCAGTTTATCAGATTGCTCAGTTACGCATCCATGTACCAGTTATCCATACGTTAGATATTCATGAGTTCAGTATGTTTAGCATGTCAGTCATGAGATAATATTTCAGTCCTTCATGTTCAGTTCATGTTCGGCTTGTCTTATTCTTCCCTCTGAGTTAAGTCTCATTCAAGGATGAATGTTCCCAAAGAGGAGATATTGTAATACCCCAAAAAATCCAACTCAATATTAGCTCCATGTTTCAAGATCATGAATAGTACATCATGGTTCCTTGGTAGTTTCATGATCAAGGTTGATGTGAATTAAGGTCTCAAATATGTCCTAGCTATTATGCGAATCAAAACATTCCTTACCGATTGAATTCTTGAGAAGGATATTGGTATTGTCAACTTCAAATGAGAATATCTCTCATTATACTACGAATTTTTTATCCCATGACCTACCAACGGATATATAATTTAATAAGCTTTCCGTCGATACCAAATTCGCCTAAAACGAACACCCGGTGAAAAAGTTATGGCTATTTTAAGTTTTTGCTATAAGACTAATACCATTTCAGTGCATGGCACGTCGTGTCAGAGGCCAAAATGTCACTCGTCAATTTCTAAAAAGCCTTTGCGATAGACCTGCTTCACGCCAAGCTTCCTGGTCACAATGATTGTCATTTTACCAAGCTCTGTGTCGCGCCGGGGCCCTAAATCGGGATAAATTCTGCGTAGTTTTCAGTTTTCATTTTAAACTCCTCAAGGGTAATATGGTAACTTCCCAAAACCTAATATATACTTTTTAAACACGGTATTGAAGCCCCAAAGCAGCCCTTTACATTAATTTTATCAAAATTCACTCAAGAATAGTCAAGAACAAGTCTAGGGTTTCCATTGGGGTTTCAAACTTCAAGCAAATTCAACCGTAGATTCCACGAATTCTTAATCGAAGGTATGGGTAGTGTTCATCTATGGATCCAATCTGTTCATAGAGCTCAAGAACCATGTTTTTAAATGTTATTTTGTAAACTCTTTGTGGTGATATAAACATGTACATGTTGATGATTGTTGTTTAAGTTTCAAAATGATATCTAAAGATGTTTTCATGAAATATATGTGGTTGTTAGTTGAAAAACATGAACTTTAGGTGGTTTGATGTGATGCAAGTATGAAATCCACCTATGCTTTAAAGAATGCATGCAAGGTGTTTGATAAAATGCCTAGGATGCTAGAAACCCATAATTACATGATTCCATGATATCTAAATGACAAGTCCATATTAGTTATATACTTCCATATGAATTTCCGTGCTATGTATGTGTTGTTATTGTTGTGGCATGAAGCATGTGTGATAATGGAAATATGAATTATATACACGAAATATATCCATGCTCTCCCTACCATGTTGAGATGTGAATAAATACATGAAGGGTCCTTATCGCCTTTCCCCGGTTCAGGGTATGTGTACTATCCCCTACTTATAATATTGTGAATTGTAGACTCTAATCTTGTGATCAAGTCATGTCATGTGTGCCAGTTTCCTTCTATCGAGTCCTGGGGGTATTCGTACCCAAAAAATATAGTTGTGTGCCTAGAGCCATATCATACGCCATGATAAATCTCAGTCAAGCTATACTCTATAGAACTCAATCAGTCATGTGACTCGGGAAACATCAAAAATCTCATGATCTCAGTTAGCTCTCAGATAATAGTACTACTCTGTCAGTCAACAGATGTCAGTTATTCAGTCCATGTACAGCTAGTTGAATCATGTTCAGTCCCTTCATATGGGAGTAGATGTTAGCACCGAGTGAACCCAAGGATAGGAACTCACCTGCCAGCTCAGTGTGTGATTCTCAGTAGTGATCCTTATGTCCCAGAACTACGTAGCCAGTGTAGGTTGAGACATCTTAACTTGTCAGATTAGGGTTGATGAGGTGGCTTAACCGTTAGTTTAGGGTTCCACCATTCTCACTGAGTACCTGCTAGATAAGGGTCACTTACAACTGTCCTTACCAGTGGTGCGGTATTGACACCCCTCCAGTTGAGGCAGAGATTGAACCCCAGCTTAGCCATAATGGTATACATGGGGCATGTCGGTTAAACAACTACCTCCTACAGTTTTAGTATCATTCTTAGTAAAAGAACTCAGACAATTCTTCAGATATCAGTATACCAGGACTGTTAGATACTACCAAATTCAGTTATAGCACAAGGACTCAAAGAGTTCTACCAGATTCAGGACTGTCAGACACAGTCGCTCATGTTATCAGAACTATAATTCTAGTCATGTATTAGCATACATATTTAACTACCACATACTCACGATCTCAGTTACTAAGTATGTGTGTTTGTACTCTTACATTCATATCAGTTAGTTAGTTAGCATTATTCATGCCTGTAAACCCTTTACATTAGCCTACCTCACTCGTATACTCAGTACTCTAGTTGTACTGATGCATTTATGCTATGGTACTTTCTTTTCATATTACACCATAGGTCTAGAGCCACGAGTTCCAGACCAGCAGTAGCTTTTCAGTCACAGTGGTGCAGTGAGTCCTCATCCATTCGAGGATAGTATGATTTGATTTATTCATTTATTACTTCAATTCAGTTTTACAGAGTTAGTTGGAGACATGTTCCTTCAACTCCTTATTCAGACAGTACTTAGCGGCTTTCAGATTTAGTCGAATTTAGCTATCAGATTCAGTATTCTATTTTATATTCAGTTGTTTTGGGTATTTATTACCCCATGTATGTTACTATGTCTCTTTAGTTGAACCTTATGGCCTACATGTTCAGGTTTTCAACGTATTATATGTATATTATGCAGTGTACAGGTACAGATATTAATCATGGGTTAGCTTGTGGTCCCTTGGGGTTATGAGCACCGTGTTGCATTCCGATTTAGAAAATTGGGGCGTTACAAACTTGGTATCAGAGCCTAAGGTTCAATAGAGTCCAAGGAATTCTTAAAGCCACATTTAGTAGAGTCTTGTGCATGGGTGTGTTTTGCGCCACATTTATGTACAGAAGGCTATAAGATGTTTTAGGAACTGTTTCCCTTCTTTCAGTATTTATGTCGTGCTAGTGAGCATAATCTCAAGTTAAACTCCCAGTCCAATCCATTCTTCTCTTGTTTTAGAATATGACCTTAGCTAGACTCATGAACTATGCTCAGCAGATAGAGGAGCAAAAGGTTAGGACTAGAGAGAGGTAGAACAAGAGAGCAAAATTAGGTAGTTTTAGTTTTGCTCAGCCCAAATCAGAGAGAGGGAACCGTTCACAGTTTCATCCCAAGTCAGCAGCTTCAGCTCCTTCCTCCGCTAGTGCCCCAGTGCTAAAATTCAGAGACGGATGTAGAGATAAAACTCCAGGCTCTAAATCTTAGGGTAGTGTTAGCAGTGCCTGAACAAATCCCCTTTGTCAGGCGTGTAGTAAGAACCATAAGGGTATTTACAGAGCCGGTAGTGATGTCTGTTTTGGTGGTGGCAAGCCAGGACATAGGATTAGAGAGTGTCCGCAGTCAGGTCTTCAGGGTCAGCAAATTCGTTCCGCAGCTCAGTCCGATTGCCTGAATAAGCAGGGTGCCACTTCCAGTGCTATTAGTGGGCAACACCCAAATAGACTCTATGCTCTTCAGACCCGACAGGATTAGGAAAATTCTCCTGATGTCATTACTGGTATGTTACAAATTTTCCATGTTCATGATTATTTTTTGCTAGATCTAGGTGCATCCTTGTCTTTTGTTACTCCGTATATAGCAGGTGATTTTGGAATTAGTCTCGAGATTTTAGCAGAGCCCTTTTCAGTCTCTACCCCAGTGGGCAAAACCATCATTGCCCGGTAGGTGTATAGGAACTGCCCAATTATGCTATTAAAGAATGCATGCAAGGTGTTTGATAAAATGCCTAGGATGCTAGAAACCTATAATTACATGATTCCATGATATCTAAATGACAAGTCCATATTAGCTATACACTTCCATATGAATTTTCATGCTATTTATGTGCTGTTGTTTTTGTGGCATAAAGCATGTATGATAATGGAAATATGAATTATGTACACGAAATGTATCCATGATCTCCCTACCATGTTGAGATGTGAATAAATACATGAAGTAACTATCCCCTACTTATAATATTGTGAATTGTGGACTCTAATCTTGTGATCAAGTCATGTTATGTGTGCCGATTTCCTTCTATCGAGTCCTGGGGGTATTCGTACTCAAAAAACATAGCTGTGTACCTAGAGCCATGTTATGTGCCACGATAAATCTCAGTCAAGCTATACTCTATAGAACTCAGTCAGTCATGTGACTCAGGAAATATCAGAAATCTCATGATCTCTGTTAACTCTCAGATAATAGTAGTACTCCATCAGTCAACGGATGTCAGTTATTCAGTCTATGTACAGCTAGTTGAATCATATTCAGTCCCTTCAGATGGGAGTAGAAGTTAGCACCGAGTGAACCCAAGGATGGGAACTCACCTGCCAGTTCAGGGTGTAATTCTTAGCAGTCATCCTTGTGTTCCATAAATACGTAGCTATCATAGGTTGAGACATCTTAACCTATCAGATTAGGGTTGATGAGGTGGTTTAACCTATCAATTTAGGGTCCCACTGTTCGTAATTTGAGTACCTGCCAGATAAGGGTCACTCACAACTGTCCTTACCAGTGGCGCAGTATTGACACCCCTTCAGTTGGGGCAGAGAATGGACCCCAGCTTAGCCGTAATGGTATACATGGGGCATGTCAGTTAAACAACTACCTCCCATAATTTCAGTGTCAGTCTCAGTAAAAGAACTGAGACAGTTCTTCAAATATCAGTATACCAGGACTGTTAGATACAGTCAAATTCAGTTATAGCACGGGACTTGAAGAATTCTACCAGATTTAGGACTGTCAGACACAGTCGCTCATGTTATCAGAACTACTGTTCCAGTCATGTATTAGCGTACAGATTTAGCTACTACGTACTCATGATCTCAGTTACTAAGTATGTATGTTTGTTCTCTTACATTCATATCAGTCAATCAGTTAGCATTATTCATGTATGTAAACCCTTTGCATTAGCCTACCTCACTCGTATACTCAGTACTCCAATTGTACTGACGCATTTGTGCTATATTGCTTTCTTTTCATGTTACACAATAGGTCCAGAGCCACAATTTCCAGACCAGCAGTAGCTTTCCAGTCATAGTGTTACAGTGATTCCTCATACATTTGAGGATAATATGATTTTATTTATTCATTTATTACTTCAGTTCAGTTTTATGGAGTTAGTTGGAGACATATTCCTTTTAACTTCTTATTCAGATAGTACTTAGAGGCTTTCAGATTTAGTCAGATTTAGCTATCAGATTCAGTATTCAGTTTTATATTCATTTGTTTTGGGTATTCATTACCCCATGGATATTACTATATCTTTTCAGTTGAACCTTATGGCCTACATGTTCAGGTTTTCCGTATATTATATTTATATTATGCAGTACAAGGGTACAGATATCAGTCATGGGTTAGCTTGTGGTCCCTCGGTGTCATGAGCACCGTGTAGTATTTCAATTTAGAGAATTGAGGCATTATAGTTAGCTTGGGATCACTTATGGTCCTAAGCATCATGTGACGACTGAGAGGTAGTCTTGGGTCATTATAAACTTGGTATCAGAGTACATAGTTCAAGTGTCCTAGGGTGTCTATGAAGCCCTGTCTAGTAGAGTCTTGCAGAACAGTACGTAGACGTCTATACTTTTCTTTGAGAGGCTATAGGACATTTAAGAAAATTTTCCTTTCTCTCATACTCTAGATCGTGCTGTAAAGTTGTTCCTTCAGAAACTTCTATTGATTCGCATGTTAATCCATACTTCTCCATCTATATATTATTCTTAAGATTGCATGATTAGCAAGTTCCAATTCCTCCCAAGATGATGCTCTCAGAATTACTATCAGTAACTTCAGAAGTCACATAAGGGGGCTTGAGAGGAGCTCGCTAGTGTGTTATAAGTTCCTCAAGTTGAAATTTATGTCCTCATCCTTATAATTCATTCAGTTAAGATAGAATAAGATGTGTATTCAGATTCCTTATTAACCCTTCAATCCTGCTCATGAGATGAGATAGTATGAACCTAGATTGTTAAATAGAGTTTGCATTCGAGAGATATTGCAACCTAGTGTATTATGATTCGCAAGTAGTAGAATCTTCTTATTGTTAGAAGTATGGGTATACAAGTGTAGTGACTAGAAAGATGGTAATGGTGATTGATTGGAAGTATATAGATAAAATTATGTATGTTATCGGGTTATTAGTTAAGGTGAATTATTGTTTGTTTAAAGTAGAAAAGGAGTATTGATGGTATTTATGGTGTTAGAAAAGTATAAGCTATTAATGAAAGTATTTGGTGATTGAGTATGTTAATTTAGGCTTCCCCTGGGATTGAAAAAGGAGTTTAGTTGAAACTTATAGAGCATTGAAAGTAGTTTAGGTGTATAGATGTGTAAATAGTCGTAATGTGTAGAAGAAGGATGTGCTAACAGACTTTAATAGGGTATACTATATGATTATAATCGATTATTGTTATTCTGAGGCTTTAGTGGACTAGTGTTTCTTGGTGTCTTGTTTTATAGCTTCCAAGTGAGAATAGTATGTGAGGTTGGGTTGTTAATCATGTTTAGTACTAGACAATTAGTTTAAATAGTAGAGGATCATAAAGGTGGAAATAATGATTTCTTAGTTGGTGATACTAGTTATATGGAGGTGATCTAGTAGGCTTGAACAGTGAATGCAAGAATTTAAATTTATTGATTTGAGATTAAGTGTGATGTTGTAGGTATGATGTAGAGGTGTACCCAAGGTGATATAGGGTTGCATTATTCTCTAAGATCATTAAGTGTTGTGTGTGGTTAGTAGTACCCTTGAGTTGCTAAGTAGAAGAAGGCTAGTTATTTAGTACATGGTGTTATTAATAGCTAAGTTGAGGAGTTTTGGATAGATGGTGTTAGGTCTTTTAAGTATGATTTTTTATTCTTACGATTTGGAAAAAAATGTAAGTATAGAGGTGTGATCTTGGTAGGCTATGATTATATGTTTAGTGAGGTAGACATGTTTGCAGATGATAGTATAAGTCTTTAATGATGATCATTGAAGCTATAAAGTTATGGACGATATATGAAAGGGTTGTTCAAGAATAAAGTCAGTAAGTTCAAAATATGATTTAGTCTTGTGAGTTTAGCATTTATGTGTAGACCCATAAGCTTAGAATGTCATCTTTGATCTAAGTGAGAGATGGTAGAGTCAAGACCCAAATCAAGTTATGAGAATTAGATTATGATGAATGTCAATAAGAGTTGTAATGAGATAGTGATCCCTTCTTACTCTAGAGTATTCCTTGGATTTCAGTCATTATCACACCAAATCCATGTCTTACGTGATAGATCCATGCCAAAGGCCAATGCTTATACACTTTAAGCGTACTCAAGTCCATTCTCAGCTTTTAGCAAGCAAGTAACATCTTTACTCTGTGATTCGAGTTATCCCTCATGAATCTGTGAACTCCATTATTATGTTGAATAGCTTATGATAAGTATTAACTCATGATACTAGCGAAATTCAGTTTATGTTATGTATACCCTCAATTTAGATCTCTTTAGTAAATCCATGATATTGATACTCGATTCATCAGGCCTCAGTAAAGTGTCCAGTTATGCTTAGTATTCCTTCATGTTTTAGGTCCTAATGTTCTAACCTTTCAGTGACCTTTCCTTATGTCAAGATAGTGGTGATGAACAGTTATGTAAATGGGAGAGGATAAATGTTTCTTGTCAACAAAAGATCGTTGTATGCCCATTTTAGCTAAGGCTATAAGTGTAAAGTAAGATTGAGGTAAATCTTTTGTTTAGGTCAAAGTTAGTTGAGAATTCTGAATAATTCTTCTTGACAATAGTGCAAGAAATTTGTTATTGATAGAGGTTTAGAGAATATGAGAAGTATGCCTTTATGGGTGGTTGCCTTGAAGTTCATATGTGGTTATAATGGTAGGCTTGAATGTCGTGTCGGGATATAAGTGTATGAATATAATATATGCTAGTGAATTCATAGAAAGAGTTTCAAGTTAGTCATTGAAGTGGTAAGGCATGATATGCTTAGGGTGTGAGCTATAAAGAGACATGGAAGATTGAATCATGTGGTTTAGACAAGTATTATGGTGTGGCGTGTTGTACCTCATGATTCAAGTTAGGCTTGATCATGGTGAGAGAATTTAGTTCAGTCTAGACTTTAGTAGATGGATTTATCAAGGCCCATGTGAGAATTAGAAGTTGAAAATGAATGTGGTATAAGGGGAATAGTATAGTTGAGGGAATATTTGAGAAGTATTGCTAATTTTGAAAGTAAGGAGTTGCTTTGCCTAAGGCCTAGTAATTCTATCCTAGCTTACGATTTATATGCCTATGTTCCCAAGCTATCGAGTTCTATCAATGTTGTGATTCCTTAGTCAGATGTCTTGTTCAGATCATGCCCAAAAGTCTTTGCTCCCTAATATTATTAGAATTTCGTAGAAGAGTGTTGAAGAAATACTCTATTGAGTATTAGAAGTCAGTATGATCCAATCCATATAGCCTGCAATCTAATTGTTAGCAATCAAGAAAATAAGATCCTATAGATTTCCAACTTTCCATCTAGTCTTACTATCTGAAGTTTCATAAGTATTGCTATTCCGTAAGGTATTTCAGTTCAATCCATGCATCATACCTACAATTCAAATATTTAGTCATGATTCAGTTCATAAGTGTTCAGTGAATAATCGTAGTTTTCCAAATATTCCAGCTCAGACAGTGTAATACCCATTGTATGATATTAGTCTCGTTATCTCATGATTCGTGCTTGCATAAGTTATCACTTTGCAGTTCTATATGCACAATTGTATCATGAACACTTCAAGTAAATTCTAAATTCTCAACATGAATTAGCTCCTTATAGTAAGTAATGGCAAGTTAGCTCAGAAATCAGTTTCATGATGGATGTTTTGAATGTTTCAGCTCAGTTATATCCTTTCTTGGAAGACATATTATGTCAACGTTATTCAATACCTCCAAGGCTTCAACAATTTCCTATCCATCATTTGAGGACAAATGATTCCAAGGAGGAGATAATGTAATACCCCATATTTCCACGCTAGAATTCTAACTGTCGTTCCTATATGTGTAATCTCTAATCCAAATGATTCCCATGTGAATATAAGTTCATGATCATTATCCTAGTTTATGAAGTACTCTTGATGTGAAAGACATTCATAGAACTCACTTAGAACAAAGTTGAGCTAAGAGCCTTTGATTCTTTCAAATTTAGTATTTTATTCTACAAGGATCTACTTTGAATGTGTATACCTTTTTATATACATAGAATTTTGTAGCTAAAGACCCACCAAATTGTAGATAATTGAATTAGCTTTCCAACGATGCAAATTTTGCCTAAATCCGATACCCAAGCGAAAAGTTATAGCCATTTTCATGAGAGAGGCAGTGAGGTCGCACGATTAGCGCGCGGCGCACACTCCGTCGCACGGACCTATTTTTCAATTTCTGTTTCCGCATTTTTAAGGTCAAATAAGTCCTTTCCTCCACCCTAACTCGTCTATAACACATAATTAAATCCCCAAGGAGCATTATTTGCCTCCTTTATTCATAATTCCTCTCTAAGAACAAAAGCCTAATCTCCATCTAAGAACTTCAAGACTCCATTACAATCTCTTCAAGAAAAACCAAGAATTAATTTCTCTAATCCAAGAATCTCAAGAAAAGCTTTCAAGATCATCTCCAAGGGTTTAAAAGTTAAGTTTTCTACATCAAATCAAGCCTATTAAGGTATGTGGGGTTATGAACAAGGATGCTTCTTTCATCCTTGTGCCGAAAACTAGTTTTAAAGTTGAGTTTACATGAAATTACATGATTTATAGTTTAGGGTTCATACCCAAATATCATTGTTTGATCCTTATGAAGTTACAAGTGATTTAAGTATTGGATTGCATGACTATTTTCACTTACTTGTGCGTGTGACTTGATTTTGTATATTGAACATTGAATTCAATATCTTGACTAGAATTGTTAAAGGATTTCAAGACTTTTATTATTGAACATGAATTGTAATGATTTGACATGAGTTTTCAAGAAAGGGTTTTCAAGCCCTAAGTTTTAGTTTTGATATTTCAAGAAAGATAATGTTTAAGTATTCTTTGAAAAGCATGTGTTTAGATTTTAAGAAAGACTTTTGATCCTATGATCCTCAGCTAAGATATTACAATTTCAAATAGACAGACGCATAACTTGTTTCATTACAAATCCTTATGCTAGTTTTAAGGTAGATTTCCTATAGAATGAACATATAGATTAAAGGGAGTAGTATTTAGCACCGAGCTGGGTATGATTCAAAGGTCTCATGCCCCAGAACTACATGGCACTATAGGTTTTAATACCCCTACTGTGTTCAGTATAGTGATCACTCTAGCTATGTTCTATTCTAATGGCAAGGGTAGAACAACTCTACCAACATAGGTAAGAGATGTTGGACTCCATGATAGCTCACATGGTTTATGTCGGTTAGAAGAACCTCCCTAACATAAAATATTAACAGAAAATCTTGTAGAAACTAAATGTAAAGGCTCACGATTTTATTCAGATATTATTTTACATTAGACATTAGCTATGAGATTTTTATCTTTCAGTTTACAGATGATAAAGGTGAATCCTTTTACACTTAGCCTGTATGATTTGAAATCAGACTTACTTCAGTCCTACTTATTCTACTACTAGAAAGTAAAAGTACAATCTTTAGAACTAAGTGTTATGGCTCACACGATTTGTACAGTATGCTTTATTATTCATGATTTATGATTTTTAGCTTTTAGATATTCAAGTCAATGTGAGTCATTTACACTTAGCATACATTCTTGAAAAGTTTATATGAATATTGAGTTATTATTGTTTTACTTATGCATTCACTCCAACAGTAAATTCCAAAAGTACTGATCCACATATACGTTTATGTGCTATATTGTCTCATAATATAGGTACCAGTTGTACCACTCATGTCATAATCAGATAGTTTACAGCTTGCAGTTAGAAGGTGATGGGTTCTTTTGATTCAAGGACTCGAGTTAACTTTGGTTTAAGTAGTATCTTGTTTTCTTTTTTCAGCCGTATTGATTTGGGATAGTTTGGGATAGTGTCTCGACTATCTATAGTCAATACTAGTAGAGGCTTCACAGATAGTCAGTAGAGTTAATATATTGGATTTCAGTTTTGATTTTGTATAAAGTAGAGTTGTAATCATTTTAATAGTTTGTTTTGAAGATGTTCAGCTAAAGAGTTATCTTCCACTTATTTTATTTCGAGCTTATGTATTTATTTTAGTTTCTCATGAGTTATGTCGATATAAGGGTTAGCTTGGGATTACTTGTGGTCCTAAGCACTATGTGATGACTAGGGGGTCATCTCGGGTCATTACATATCGTGTAGAGGCTTCTTGGAAGGAGAAAGCTTCGATCTAGTGGACTTTATTGAGCTTTGATGGCATTTAGGTAGGATAAGATTACTTCTTTCTTAGATAAAACATAACATCTGAATAATATGGTATCACAATACCAAAACTTAAATAGCTTTCTGAATATGCTAGTCTGAAAGCTTCTAAATTGTCTAAAAACTGTGAAGTTGATAGGACATATCCCCAACTAACTCCAGACTATTGAAATAATAAAGTAGTAAAATAATCATGCTATCCTCGAATGATGAGGATTCACTACTAGTTTGGCTGCTGAACGTCTGATCTACTAAGGATGCTCTAGAAATCATACTTCTGAACCTATGGTATAAAACACCATAGCAAAAATGTGTCAGTATGTTTGAATGTACTGGTATGCAAGTGAGGTAGGCTGAATACAATGGGTTTATATGCATGAACAATACTAACTAACTGAATAGCATGAATGTGAGAATATATGTATGAATACGTGAACTGTGACTGAGATCATGATAGCACTGAATCTGAATATTGATAACATAAGTTTTGTATAACTGATATACTATTATCTGAATGACTGTGTCTGACATTCCTATTTCTGATGGAACTTGCTGAGTCCGTACTAAACTAGGTGACTGTATCCGATAGTCCCAAATTCTGTAGAACTATTTGAGTTCTATTATTGAGACTAAGATTGAGACTATAACTGTGAGAAGTAATTATCTAACTGATATGCCCCAATTAAAGTAATATAGCTGAGTTAGGGTCCAATTTGTAACCCCAATTAGAAGGGTGTCAATATCGCACCACTGGTAAGGACAAGCTGTGAGCGATCCCTCCTCTAACAGGTACTCTAAGGAGAACGGTGGGACCCTTATCTAATAGGTTAAGCCACCTCATCAACCCTCATCTAAAAGATTAGATATCTCAACCTACGATGGCTACGTAGTTCTGGAGCGCAAGCATTGCTTCTAACAATTACATCCTCTACTCGCAGGTGAGTTCCCATCGTTGGACTCATTTGGTGCTGAATGTTACTCCCATCTGATTCGACACTGAATTAATTATACTGAACTAACTAGACTAAGTTTACTGAGTTTCGTTGGCTGACGGAGTATCACTGAGATTACTGAGTTTTCCTGAGTCATGAGACTGATTGAATTCTACTGAACATGGCTTGACTGAGAGTATCTTGAAAATTGACACTGGCTCTAGGCACGCAGCTAAATTATTGGGTACAAGTACCCCCAGGACTCTATAGTATGAAACTAACAAGACATGACACTTCTTGACGCATCACCAAAGTCAACAATTCATAGTACAATCATTGGGGATTTTCATGAAGTATTTGCATGCTATAAGTTTACACATGAATAGGAATGCATGTAAACATATAATAATTTCATAAACCTAATCTCATGAGCATTTTGTCAATCCAATACAAAGAATAACAATAACGTGGGAGTCATATCAAACATAAGGGAGAAACATGGATTCATCAATTTTGATCACAAATGAGACATAGGGCATAATTCCTATTCTCTTAGGCATTTTATCAAACACCTTGTGCATATCTTTAGGCTTAGGCATGAATATTGAAATAAGACTTCATGGCAACATTTTACACTTCCAATCCAAGAATTTCAACCACATACTAATATATTTTCATGATAGTCATTAAAGACTTCAACTTGGAAATCAACCAACCACATAAACATGGATAAATTCAATTCATACCATGGAATCCAAAGTTTATATTTCAAATAGGGTTTCTTGAGATTCATGGGTAAATGGAGCCCATGAATCAATACTTGACATACCTAGGTAGATGATTTCTTGAAGATTGTGGAGGGAAGCTTGAGTTCTTGACTTGGGATTAAGCACCTAGGGTTTCTTGTTCTTGGGGATTGATCTTTGAGAGAAACCCTAATTTGGTGTTATGAATGAATAATGAAGTTATAAGCTATGGTCTGGTAAAATTAGGGGTTAAAACAGGTGAAAAAGACCCAAATACCCTTTTAAAAATGGCTTAAAAATCACTGAACAGGATCTGCGATGACTCGTGCAATGGTCCGTCCTGGCTCGATGGTCCGTCGGCCTGACCAACACACTTGGACCAGAATAGGGACTTACTGTCTTAGTATCGATGGCTTGGGCAATGTTCTGTCGCAAGCTCGATGGTATGTCAACCTGTACATCGCACCTTATCCAGAAAATTGACTTACTGCCTGACCTACGACGGTTTGGGCGATGGTCCATCGCTAGCTCGATGGTCCATCGGCTTGACTGTTGCTTCTGAGCAGTTCCAACTTATCCTCTGTAAAATGTTCATAACTTTTTACTCCGATATTAGATTTGGACAAAATTTGTATCATTGGAAAGCTAATTCAATTTTCCACATGATAAAAAGTCGAAATTAGGGAAATTCTATCTGGTTTAAACATTAATTATTTAGGAAGTCATCACTAAATCTTCTGGAGACTAGATTTGACGTAAAGAAAGTTTGGGGTATTACAACTAAAGTACTGAATGAGAGATATTTTGTCCCCGATGGATGAGGAATCACCACTATGGCTGCTGAGTAACGCTGGTTGTATAATTATAGTCGGAAAACTGAGCCTCCAAACCTGTGATACAAGATATCATAGCGCAAAGAAGAGTATGCAATCAGGACTTTAAATGCACTGATATATGGGATAAGGTGTGGCTGAAATGCATGGGGTACTATGAACATAATATAAGGACTAACTTAACAACATGAGATAACTGAGCATGAATGCATGAGAATTGAAATATCTGAGAATGCAAGACCAAGCATATACATATTTCATAAATAATGTAAACTAAGAGACTGAACTTTGTATAACCGAATAACTGTAAATCTATATGCTTTAGTCAAGCAAAATTGAACTGAATATACACTGAATATTGTATTGAAACTATGGGAGGTATCATCAAATTGACATGCCCCAATCTTATCTAATCGGGGTCCAACCTATAACCCAGTTGGAAGGGTGTCAGTACAATGCCACGGGTACTAACACTGGCTGTGTGGATCTACTAAACTTGTTTCCCGAAGGATTAATAAGTTACCCTCAATTGTCAAGTGCCATAATGAGATATGTGTCACCCTCAACTGGAAGGTAAACACCTTGTCAACCCTCAAATGGTAGGTAGACATATCTAACCTACGCTGGCTACGTAGTTTTGTAACTCAAGGATTGTTACTAAGGGTCACACCCTCTACTGTCAGGTGAGCCCTCATCCCTGAGTTCTCTTAGTGATAAATCCTACTCCTAGCTAAACTGACACTGGAGCTAAACTGAACTAAGCTTTACTAAATATGATTTCATAACTTATAATGTTCATCATGATTACATCAACTGAGTAAGTAATAGAATTCGTGGTTTAACTGAATCATGACTGAAATGATCTGAATTCACGTAAAAACACTTAGGTATCGGCTATTTATAACCCACCAACACTGAATGATCACTGGATGTAATAACAAGCTTAAAAACTATAGTAAATGATCATAGTTCAAAACCCATAAGCATAGACATTCCATCAAACATGTGGGGATCATGGTTCAAAACCCACTAGCACTAAAGGATCACTGAATGTAACAACAAGCTTAAAAACTGTAGTAAAGGATCATGGTTCAAAACCCATAAGCATAGATATTCCAGCAAACATGTGAGGATCATGAATTTAAACATGGGAATGCTTTAAATAGGGGGAAACAACATAATTACCTGATTGAAGTCATAAAGTTGTGGATTTAACATGTTATTCATTTGAATAAAGCATGGAAAACTCAAATTCATAGCATGAGGAATTCAAAATCTTGCATGGAATCATATATGGACTGAATTGAATTAAAATCACCGTGAGAACATGAATTAAACCCCTCTTAAGCAATATAAAATACCATAATAATATAAAAATTCATTATTTAATTGAAAAGAGGGTTTTTGCGCTCCATGGGTGAAAGGAACCCATGAATAAACACCCCACATACCTTAAGATTTTAACTTAAAAGGAAAAATGATATTCTTGATGTTTTCTTAAAGGTTCTTGAACTTATGGAACTTGAATTATTGATTTCTTGGGAAAAAGGGAATTAAATTCTTATTCTTGGGGGAAGGAGAGGTTTTTTTTGAGAGGAAACTTAGAGAAGTAGGGCAAAATTATACCCTAACTGATACCCAAGTCGTGTTATGAACAATTGGGTTGAGGGGTAAAAGACCCAATTTCCCCTCAACTATTTAAATCAAAAACTGGATACAACAATGTCACCATGATGCGGTCTAATCACAATTGTGATATTCCCTCACTGCGATGTGGTAAACATGAGTTCAGGACTAATGTTGCATCGTGGGCTTATCGTAGTAACCCATTGGTTTTGTGATCCAAACATGCCCCAAACCTTGTCTAAATCTGGCCCTATCAAAGTAGCCTCACCTACTTTAAACCAACCAATAGGAGACCTACATCTCCTCCCATTGAGAGCCTCAAATGTAGCCATCTAAATACTGGAGTGATAACTATTATTGTAGTTAAACTCAATTAAGGGTAAATGGTCATCCCAGCTACCTTTAAAATCAATAACACATGCTCTAAATATGTCTTCTAAGGTCTGAATGGTCCTCTCCTCCTAACCATCTATCTGAGGATGAAAAGTTGTACTGAGATAAGCTTGGGTACCAAGACCCTTCTAAAAAGCCTTCCAAAAATGAGAGGTAAACTGAGTACTTTTATCTGAAATGATAGACAATGGAATTCCATGCAACTTAACCAACACTTTGATATAAAGCCTGGCGAATCCTTAGTTGAGTATAAAGTATGAACTAGCAAGAAAGGAGATGAGTTGGTCATTCTATCTACAATGAACCATATTGAATGATGCTGATGACGAGTACGAGGCAAACCCATCACAAAGTCCATGTTCACCACTTCCCACTTCCAAGTGGGTATGTTGAACTTCTGTAATGTACCACTAGGCCTCTAGTGCTTAACTTTAACTTGCTTAAAATTTGAACACTTAGCCACAAACTCTGCAATATCCTTCTTCAGATCATTCCACCAATAGATTTTCCAAAAGTCACGGTACATCTTAGTGGCTCCTGGATGAATAGAATATCATGTACCTTGCGCTTCTGCCAAAATTCATTGCCTCAAGTCATCAACACATGGAACATATAACATTCCCTAGAAATGCAACACACTATCTCCTCCTTGAGAAAAAACCTCTATTTTCTGATCTCTAATGGCTTTCTTCAACTTAACCAAACAGGGATCCTTATCTTGATTTTCCTTCACTCCAGCAACCAAAGAAGATTTTGAACCATTCTGAACCCATATACTACCCTCAGCTAAATCAACCAACCAAATGCCTAACCTAGCAAGTTGATGAACCTCCCTAACTAACTTCTTCCTATTATTCTTAACATAAGCAACACTACTCATAGACAATCTACTAAGGGCATCTGCCACTACATTGGCCTTTCCCAAATGATACAACACACTCATATCATAATATTTTAACAACTTTAGCCACATTCTCTATCAAAGATTCAAATCTTTTAGCGAGAACACATACTGTAAACTTTTATGATCCGTGAACACATCAACATGCACTCTATAAAGATAATGCCTCCAAATTTCCAACCAAAAACAACAGTTGCCAACTCAAGATCATGGGTAGGATAATTCTTTTCATGGGGCTTAAGCTATCTAGAGGCATAGTCTATGACCTTACCTCTCTGCATCAATACACAACCAAGACCAACTCTAGAAGTATAATAGTATACTATAAACCTATTTAAGCTATCTGGAAAAGTCAATACTGGGGTTGAAGTGAGTCGAGTTTTCAACTCTTGAAAACTCTTCTCGTAAGAATCTGACAACAGAAATTTTACTTTCTTCTTAGACAATCGAGACATGGGGGATGAAATAGAACAGAACTCTTTAAAAAACCATCTATAATAGCCAATCAAACCCAAGAAACTTCTAATATCTGACAGAGAGATGGGTCTGGGCCAGTTTCTCACTGCTTTGGTCTTTTGAGGTTCAACTCAAATGCCATCACTGGAGATAATATGGCCAAGGAAAGCTAATGATATTTGCCAAAACTCACACTTACTGACCTTGGCAAAAAAATGGTGAGTTCTAAGGGTCTGCAATACAATTCTCAAATGGTCTACATAATTTTTTTTACTACAGGAATAGACAAGAATATCATCAACAAAGACTATGACAAATATGTCCAAGTATTACTTGAACACTCTGTTCATCGAGTCTATGAAAGCTGCAAGGGTATTCATTATTCCAAAATACATAAATGAGGAATTCGATATGACCATATCGAGTTTTGAAAGCTGTATTTGGGATGTCACCTTCTCTGACTCTAAGCTGATGATAGCCTGATCTGAGGTCTATCTTGGAA
Source organism: Capsicum annuum (assembly GCF_002878395.1). Lineage (NCBI taxonomy): Eukaryota > Viridiplantae > Streptophyta > Magnoliopsida > Solanales > Solanaceae > Capsicum > Capsicum annuum. Next base: position 62,646,291 of record NC_061117.1, read on the forward strand.
AAGTAACTGGCACCCTGATGTTGGTCGAACAAGTCATCAATCATGGGGAGTGGATACTTATTCTTGATTGTGACTTTGTCTAACTGGCAGTAACCGATGTACATTCTGAGAGAACTATATTTCTTACGCACAAATAAGACTGGAGCTCCCCATGGGAAAACACTAGGCATGATAAATCCCTTGTCTAAGATATCTTTCAACTATTTTCTCAATTCCCTAAGCTCAGCTGGATCCATTTTGTAGGGCGGAATAGAGATAGGTTGGGTGTCTGGAAAGAGATCTATTTTGAAGTCAATTCCCTTTCTGGAGGAACTCCAGAAAGGTCTTCAGGTAATACTTTGGAAATTCCCTTACTACTGAAATTGACTCAAGACTTGGAGTCTCATAACTAGTGTCCTTGACTCAAACAAAATGGTAAACATACCCTTAGATATCATTTTTCTTGCCTTAAGATAAGAAATAATCTGACCCCTAAGCACAAAGGTACTACCCCTTCATTCAATGACTGGTTTATTGGGAAACTAAAACTGAACGACTTTATTTCAGCAATTAACTGAGGTATAACATGAGTTGAGCCAATCCATGTTAAGAATGACCTTAAAATCAGTCATCTCTAACTCCACAAAGATCAACAGAGGTGGTTTTCTGAGATACTATAATCGAGCAATTTCTGTATACCCGTCTAGCTATAGTAGATTTACCCAATGGGGTAGACACTAAGAAAGGTTTTGCTAACAAATTGAGACTGACACTGAAATCGACTATTATATAGGGGGTTACAAAGGAGAGTGAACCTTCGGGTTTTAATAAAGCATAAACATGGAGATGAAAGACCTACAATGTACCCATAATAATATCAGGAGAACTTTCCTGATCAAGCAGGATTTGGAGGGCATACAACCTATTCTAAAGTTGTCCATTGTTTTCCCTGGAAGCGGCTCCTTACTGAGTTGGGCAACCGGCTGGAACTGAAGGACGATTGGACTGACCCTGCTGACTAGCCTTTGAGTAATTTTTGACTCTATGACCTGACTTGCCACATCCAAAACACACATCATTGCCATCTATATACACACCCTAATAATGCCTGCCACATTTCTCGCAAAGCAGATTAGTACGACTATTATTCACACTACCCTTGGACTTAGAGCCTGGTGCCCTATCCCGACTATCATGCCTGAACTTAGGCATTGGCGCACTGGCTGAAGATGGATCTAGGGCTGAAAAATTTTGTTAGACTGAGAAAGGTTACCACCTTCCGAACTTGGCTAAGAAAAGTTAAAACTACCTATTCTGGCCCTCTTATTCTCTCTCTCCTTCTCCTTAAGCTTATTTTTCTCAATCTATTAAGCATGAACTATAATTCTAGATACGTCCATCTCCTAAATCAACATGGCAGTCCTACAATCTTTACCCATACTATCAACTACACTAGACACGAACTTACTCATCCTAAACCTATTGTCGGCCAACACATTAGAAGAATACCTCACAAACTGAGTAAACTTAAGCGAGTATTCCTTCACACTCATACTGCCCTGCTTTAAATTAATGAACTCTCGTATCTTAGACTCCCTAAAATTTAATAGGAATAACCTATCTAGAAAAGCCGTGGCAAATTCCACCTACTCAACAGGCCGTACAGTAACACCACGATCCTCCTTCCACTACTTAAACCAAGTGTCAGCTACTTTCTGCAACTGATATGCAGCCAAATCTGTACTCTCAGTCGAAGTGATGCCCATAATATCTGTCACCTTCTTAACCATATAAGACACTCCTATGGATCCTCTTCAGACTTGGATCCCAAAACAAAGGGGAATTCATTCGGGTGAAATCCCGAATCCTAGCTGCAGTTGTGTTTGCCACTGGATTGGTTGGGGAAATAGCTCATTGGTAGTTCTAAGCAGCTACTGAAGGGGATAAAGTAGTAAAAACACCTCTGAACTCGGCGTGAGAGACATTATCATTCAAAGGATCTTCCTGAACAGGTAGAGGTGTGGACTAGTCCCCATTCCTTCTTTCATTATTTCTTCTAGGAGGCTTGGTCTGTACATGGAATATAGAATAAGTTAGAAATAGAGTTTAAAGAGATCACATGACATGAATATTGAAAAAAAGGAAACTTTTCCAAAAATGTCTCGTAGCCTCTTGTCCATAAGCGTGGGGCTCTTCACATTCATGCACAAACTCTACTCAACGTGGCTTTCAGACACCCTAGGAAACTATGAAACCTTAGACTCAGATACAAATTTTTGTCACGACTTGAGGCTACCCCCTAGCCGTGGCAACGGTGCTTACGATCACAAGTGACTATAAGTTAACACATGGGTTGGTACCTGCTGTAAGCACTAAATAAAATAATAATCATACAGATGTGCAGAAGATAAACTACTGAAGTAATGCAAATCAAAATACTAAAAATTTGGTTCAACCACAAGTCTAAAAAATCTTCTGAAATATTAAAAACTAACTGTCAACCCAAAACAACTGATAATACTGAGAAGACTGATAAACTAGATAAGTGTCTAATTGACAGTCTAATTGTCTGAAAAGACTCTAACTGACTGAGGAGTTGATGGGACAAGCCCCCCAACTAACTCTAACTGACTGCACATATTGAAATACTAAAGTACTAAATGAGAGATATTTTTTCTCGATAGATGAGGACTCACCACTATGGTTACTGAGTAACGTTGGTTGTCTAATTGCGATAGAGAAATTAAGCCTCTGAACCTGTGATATAAGACATCATAATACAAACAAGAGTATGCGGTCAGGACTATAAATGCACTATATATGGGATGAGGTATGGCTGAAATACATGGGGCACTGTGCACATAAGATAAAGACTAACTTAACAACATCAGATAACTGAGCATGATGAATGAAAACTAATATATATGAGAAATTAGGACCAAGCATATACATATTTCTAAAATAATCTGTAAACTGAGAGACTGAAATCAGTATAACTAAATAACTATAAATCTGTATGCTTTGGTCAAGCCAACCTGAACTGAATATACACTAAGTACTGTGCCAAGACTATGGGAGGTATCATCTAACTGACATTCCCCAATCTAAGCTAATCAGGGTCCAACCTGTAACTCCTGTTAGAAGGGTGTCAATATCGTGCCATGGGTACTAACACTGGCTGTGTGGATCCACTAAACTGGTTTGCCAAAGGACTAATAATTCACCCTCAACTGGCAAGTACTCTAATGAGATATGTGTCACTCTCAACTAGTAGGTAAACACCTTGTCAACCCTTAACTGGCAGGTAGACATCTCTAACCTACACTGGCTTCGTAGTTCTATAACTCGGGGATTATTAGTAAGGGTCACACCCTCTACTGTCAAGTGAGCCCTCATCCCTAAGTTTTCTTAGTGCTAAATCCTACTCCCTACTTAACTGACACTAGAACTGAACTAAACTGAACTAAGCTTTATTGAACATAATTTCATAACTTATAATGCTCATCATGATTACATCAATTGTGTAAGTAATAAAATTCATTGTTTAACTAAATCATAACTAAAATGATCTAAATTCATGTAAAAACACTTAAGTATTGGGTATTTATAATACACTAACATTGAATGATAACTTAATGCAATAAAAAGCTTAAAAATTGTAGTAACGCATCATGGTTCAAAACCCATAAGCATAGACATTCCATCAAACATATAGGGATCATGAATTTAAACATGGAAATGCTTTAAATAGAGAAAAACAACATGATTACATGACTGAAGTCATAAAATTACGGATTTAACATGGAATTTATTTGAATAAAGCATGGAAAACTCAAATTCATAGAATATGGAATTCAAAATCTTGCATGGAATCATACATGGGCTGAATTGAATTAAAATCACCATGAAAACATGAATTAAACCCATCTTAAGCAATATGAAATACCATAATAATAGAAAAATCCATTCTTTGAATTAAAAGAGGGTTTTTGGGCTCCATGGGAGAAAGGAACCCATGCATTAACATCTCAGATACCTTAAGCTTTTAATTTGAAAGCAAAAATGCTTTTCTTGATGCTTTATTAAAAGTTCTTGAACTTGGGGAGCTTAAATAATTGATTTATTAGGGAGAAAGGAATTAAAGTTTTGCTCTTGGGGGGGGAAGGAGAGGGTTTTCTTGAGAGGAAAATTAGAGAAAAAGGGCAAAATTATGGCCTAACTGATGCCCAAGTCGTGTTATAAATATTAGGTTAAGGGGGAACAGACCTAATTGCCCCTCAACCATTTAAATAAAAAACCAGATGTAAAAATATCACTATGATATATTCTAACCACAGTCATGGAATTCCCTCACCGCAACGTGATAAACATGAGTTTGGTACTACTATCGCGTCGCGGGCTTATCACGGTAACCCAGTGGTTTCGTTATCCAAACATTCCCCAAACCTTGTTGAAAAAATCCAAAACTCCTCTGAGGCATACTTTTTATATCCCTGAACATGAATTAACTCAAAGTTAATGTCTTAAGGTCGGGAAGACCAAAAATAAAATCCTTGAAGTTTAGGGGTCTTGAAAAAGACTGTCTCCAATACTTATTGAAATTTTAGGCCTTAATCCCTGTTATGCATACTACTAAGAGTTGAATCGAACTGAGAATAGTGTGGGGCAATACAGTTTCAAACATGGGAAGGACAAAAATAAAATCCTTGGAATCTTGAGGGTGTCAGTATGATCATAGCACTTGCCTCTAGTGTGGAATAATCTCTTTGGGGCCTTTAAACATGTGACGAATAGTCAGATACTTTTCTATGAACTCGTAGGCTTTCACATAAACATGGTTGAAACATGATTAGCAGATTATATTTATCTTTATCATTATGGATTGAAGCCTTAAAAATTGTTGTGTATATTTTAAATAGGCTTCCATCCAAGGCTATCCCTAATACACCTTTCGAATTATTTAAAGGATGAAAATATAGTTTGAGCCACTTACATATTTAGGTATGTCCAACTGAAGTGGGGTTTATAATCCATATGTAAAAAAGTTGGATGAACGAATAATAAATGGTTTCTTTATAGGCTATGTGGTTAACTCTAACAGATTCAGGTTTTATCATCCTTGTCATTCTCCTAAATTTATTGAGGCTAGAAATACTAGTGGTAGAAATAAAAGAGATAAGGAAACCACTTATGATACATTTATATGTTGAAAACATAAATACAAATCAGTTAAATTATCATGAATATCTGAAGAACAACAAGTTCAAGAGTCACTACCATTTGCTATGCCATATGAAGAAAAACCCACTTTACCTGAACCTATTGTTGAAGGAGCACCTGAACAAGTGAAAGTAAGAAGATCCTCAAGAATTAGTAGATTATGATATTGAACAAAATTATGATCCATGTTCATCTTCACAAGTCTTGAGTGGAGAAAACTCCACACTTTGGTATGATGCCATGAAAGAAAAGATAGAATCTATGGCTAAAAATAAAGTCTATAGTCTGATTGAAATAACAAAAAAAGTCTCTACTATAGTATCTAAGTGGGTTTATAAAACAAAAAAAGACTCATCTAGTAATGTTAAGCGATATAAAGCTAGACTTGTAGCCAAGGGTTTCACTCAAAATGGTATTAATTACCATGAAAACTTCTCTCTTATATCAAATAAGGATTTATTAAGAATGATCATGGCATTAGTAGCTCATTTTGATTTACAACTACTTCCTGAATAGAGATCTTGAAAGAGAGGTATGCATACGCCAGCCTAAAGGTTTTAGTGATAAGGATGAAAGTCACCTTGTTTGCAAGTTCAATGAATCTATTTATGGATTAAAACAGGCTTTCCACCAATGATATATTAAATTTCATAATAATCTTTCTTCATTTGAATTTACAGAGAGCATCATTGATCAATGTATATACCTTAAGATAAGTGGGAGTAAATATATTTTCCTAGTCCTATATGTGGATGACATTTTACTTGCTAGTAATGATTTCGGGTTGTTGAATGAGACAAAATAGTTTCTTATGTAGAATTTTAAAATGAAGGATATGGGTGAAGCCCCATATGTCATTGGCATATAGACTCACAGAGATAGATCTCCACGATTGCTTGGACTATCTCAAAGAGCCTACATTGAAAGAATATTAGAAACATACAAAATGAAAAATTGTTCTCCTATAGAAATACCTATCATTAAAGGTGACAAATTCTCATTGAATAAATGTCCACAAAAAGCATTAGAACAAGAGAAAATGAATGGCATTCTATATGCTTCACTTGTATGCACAGATCTACACTAAACCTAATATTGCCTTTGTATTAGAAATGCTTGGCAGATATCAAAGTAACCCTGGTCCTTATCATTGGAAAGTTGTCAAAAAGTCTTTGAGATATTTACAGGGAACCAAATATCTTAAGCTTACATACAAATATTCTGACTCATTAGAAGTCATTGGGTACTCAAACTCCAATTTGGGTGGATGAAAAGACAGTGATAAATCCACTTTTGGATACATTTTCCTTCTCGTTGGAGGTGTTATGCCTAGGAGGAGTATTACGCAAACCATTTTCCTTCTCGTTGGAGGTGTTATGCCTAGGAGGAGTATTAAGCAAACCATTGTTGTAACACCCACAATAGGAGTTGAATTTATTGCATGCTATGAAGCTACATTACAAGCGTTAGGGTTGAGAACTTCACTTCAGGACTTAAAGTTGTTGATTTTGTTGCAAGAACATTGAGATTGTTTTATGATAATTCAGCTGCGGTATTTTTTTCACAAAATAATAAGAGTGACAGCCAAAGTACCACGACCCAAACCAGGGCCTGGACGTGATGGGTATCTCAAGTCCCATGAGGATCTAAGATCTCCCCGTTAAACTTACCTAACCAATATATCAACCACGAGTCTCAGATGAATTTTTAACATATAATATGATAGACCAATATCAGACTAAGAATAGCTCCAAAAATGTCTAAACCATTCATCACCACCACACACTAAACCGTTACACCCAAGTCCACAGTAATTGATAAAGCCTCTAAAATCCAAAGTCAATAAAATATCGGGATATGCCCTCAACAATAGCCAAAATCTAAGTCTAACAAAGCCTATGACAAAGAGTAAAAAGACCATAAAATGAATGCTTTCCGGACTATGAAAGCTCACCAATTTAATGTCAACTCATGAGCCACTCGAAAACATGGTCAATGCGCAGGAAAAGAAGAAGAAACTCTGGTCCCTGTATCGCATGGGGATATAGTGTCTGAAGACGGTTAGCGGTTGGAGCGCTAGTATGTAACTCAGGGATAGAGGAATAAGATAATGCCATCAATAAAACCAAGTCAAATTTATCTATATACATATATAGTGTCGGGATAAGGAACAAGGCTTAGCATGAACTTTGAAAATATTAACCTAGGTTGTGTAGCATAACTGTTATATAGCAAGGCACCCACTGGCTATATGGGTCCAGCTCACCCTTAGCTGGAAGGGCCTCAGTGCATGTAGCTACACAAACCAGAGAATATCCATGTCTGTATATGCCGTTATGTGGGACTCAAACCTCCCGGCATAATCGAGGTGACTTAAGAACCAATGTATGCAATATGGGGGAACTCAAACCTCCCATTCATATATCTATTTGGAGTAATCAAACCTCCCGATCATATAGATAACCGCACCAGCTAGCACAGTTTCCAGTGTTAGTCCTTCGAACTCTACTTTCACGGCCTGGCTATACATCCCACTTTAAATCCCATTTCAAATATAATTTACACATACACATAACCATTAGTCTGATTACTTACCAAAGGCATCCCATTGGTATCGTCATACCAACCCTACTTGCAAGTGTACAATATGCCATAACCATTATTATTCAATATTTGGGACTTGAGCCCATAGTCTATACAAAGACCTCAATTTAATTCAACATTTAGGGACTCAAACCTATTTAACCAATTAAATCACTAAGGTTACAATTTAAAATCATTTATGACCCACAAGGTCTTCATGAAACCATTTTCCAACCATTTACATTATTAGGCCAATGCCTTAGTTCAAATCACAATTCGATTTAATTTATGGCCATCAAGACATTTACAAAATCATTCATCCTTTATTAGCATTCTTATACCAAGCATTAGTTCAAACACAATAGATATTGTCATAAATAGGTTGACGTCATTCCATTATCAAACCATTATTCAAGTCAAAAACTATCAAGTTAGGGTAAATCATGACCCCTTAGTTTAAATCATAATTTCCAAGCACCCACATGTGCAAAACCATTATTAAATCATGATAAACATAGTTTAATACATAAGAGAACAATATTCAATAATATGCATTCAAACCATCAACCATGGATTTCAAAACCACCATTTATGATTCAAGAACAAAGTTTAAAATACATGACTTTTATGAACTAATAATGATGGAAGATTCACTTGTCTGAGTTATGATGATTCATGGAGAGATTTTGATCCTTAAGCCTCTAGATGACCACCTTGATGAAACCTAACCCAATCTCCATAAAAGGTTTTTAGATATTTTATGAGAGTGTTTTGATCTTCCAAAGTAAGGAATAAGGAACCAAATAGTGTTATAAGACGTGAGGTCTTAAGGGCTTGGGGTGGGAAATGTCTAAAACACCCTCAGCTTAAAGCTATAAAAAAAACTCATAGGAGGGTACGGTTTGGTCTCTCCACTCGTACCCACATCGTATAAGTGGTACCCTCCACTCGTACCTTGATTAGAATATTGGACACCATATTCTGTCCAACATATGACTCTTTAGCCTAAATATTACCCTACCATACGACTAGCACCCTCAAACTATACCCTAGGCAAAACATTAAGGCTAGACACTAAACAACATATAGTTTTACACTATACTTCTTGTATCATGCACATAAGAGTCGTGTGATGTCTTCTATACCAAGAATAAAACTTGTCCGATGTGACACTGACCAGCATATGACTAGGGTCCTTAACTCGTACCCTCATCATATGAGTAGTATGATGAGTCGTATGATGCACATAATGTCCAAGACTCAGGAAATTTTACAAAGGCCAAAGTTCGGCGTGTTTCACGAAGTAAGAATATCGATAAAAAGTATTTTATGGTTAAAGATCATGTCAAGAAGCAAGATGTGAGTTTGAACATGTTAGTACTACTTTGATTATTATTGATCCTATGACTAAAGGTTTACCAGCTAATGTTTACAAGGATCATGTGATCCATATAGGAGTTAGTAACTCATTGTAATCTTGCTATATTCTCTAACAATTTGTCTGGACATTATATTTTTGTTATCCATGAACGAGCACATTTTGATTTTTATGTTTTATAAAGTGATCATTGGATCCAATAAACCCGGACTCTAAATGACTTATATTAAGCTCATTTATAAAGTTTGGACATTTTATTTAGAACATATTGTACATCACAATACATGGAAGAAAGTGTTTGATTAAGGCATGATTCTTGTATTAATATATTATTTATAAATGTAATTTTTGCATAACTATTAAGTTGAGTGAATATGCGTTTATATACATATTGTTTATTTTCACTCATAAAGAATAGTCTGATTTTGATATGTTGGTCAAGTGAGAGAATGTAAGAATATTACGTTTAATATTATGTATTAATGACCCACATATTTTTGTAGGAAATTTATCATGTCTCTCAAGTAAAGTAATTAATCAGTCAATTAATTTTCCTCCAAGTTATGACAAGAAATAACTATGAAAGTCCCTATGGTTAAAGTTATCTGCCTAAGAGTCCCTAGCCTATCTATAAATACGCCTATGACTCCATCAATCTGGCATAACTTTGATAGGCATAGGATAGAAGATTCTTAGGTCTTATTTTATTCTTTTTTTGTTAAAGTTTTTGACAGAGGTGATTCTTTACAAAACAGGAACAATAATGACTGAAGGTACGTTTCTATCTATTTTTCGCTGCACATTGGCCCTGTGTATGTGTTGAAATTCAAAAAAATAAAGTATCATTGCTTACACACAACAATCATGGTGTTGACATTAGCTTTAATAGCCAACGCATTATGTCCATGTGTTATCCCAATTTTTCATGAGAGTTTTTTTAGAATAAGCTCAATTTTCGTAGGAAGCGACCTACTTCTACACTCACATAGGTGAAATCAGTTAAGGGTGGTCCTGTAATTGTGGCACCCCACTTATATGAGATATAAAATTTCATTAAGGTTTCTTAGGCTCAACATCCCTAACTCATTATATAAAAATGCACTCACATCGTAGAGAGGGATAAAACAGTAGTATATTCACAACAAGTCATCATATGATTTATTTTTTGCATTGAACCTGTTATAGGATCTCTAGTTCTCAGGTTGGATTCCCTCATATATGATTTAGAGGTTTTGGAGCTTCAATTATTTCCCCCTTGATGTGCTTTAGACCCCTTATCTTGCTAAGGCCTTGTTTAGTTCACCTACAAGATTATCACAAAATTTGACATAATCAATATTTTGGTACCATTTGTCAAATATTATATTACAATATTATTTTCTCCTCATGGGTTTGAATTACTATTATAATAACAGTTTTAAGCTATATCAATAACTTTAGTGTTGTCATAATAACTCAAAATTAGAGAAATCAATTTATCAAAATAAAGTGATTGACCAATTCACTTTTTCTCTAGTTGAAACTAAAATAATTAGCTCAACCTCCATAGTAAAGTTTAACAAATAATATTTTTTTCTCATTTCAATAAATAACACCAAGTTTTTTTTCATCACATCAAAAAATACTTTAGCAGAATATTTTTTCTTTATAAAACAAGCCTCAACTTTTGTACTAAGTAAATGTACCTAGTTTGCTTGTATATGCTAAGTACGTTTAGTGCATCCTCATTAGCATGCCAAGTGCAATAAGTCACACATCTCATTTTTATTATTAGGCTGGAAAACTCTTTTTTTTATTTGTCACAACACTTTTACCTATTTGTATCAAAAGAATTGCATGGCTCATACAATCAATAAAATTGTATTTCACAAATTTTCACCATAATGTGACTTGTTAAGAAAAATTTCAGCACAATCTATAATATTTTTCATTCCAAGAATGAATTTATCTCATCCAAATAGTTAATGTCAAAATATCTTTGCAATTTTTTCATGTCTTTGATAACACTAATGTTAGAGTCAAATTGAAGACATCAAACCATATGCAAATTAATAATGACATGCGATTTATTCCAACACTCATGCATGCACTTGTAACACTTTTTTATTTCAAAACATTCTCAAAAATATAAAAAAAAATACATTTTTCATAGGGACTTTTTCCTCATTTCATTAGCCCCAACTATTTTGAGAATTTAACAAAAGTAAGTTTTTATGAAAAGTAGTATCATTTTATTCAAGAAAAATATTAGATAATTTTTTGTTTTACCTTTCCTCCCCACCAAGTAGAAAAGTTTTTATCTTTTCTTCGTTTGAGTTGAGAAAGTAGAAAATACTTTACCCTTCATCACTTTCTTTCCATCTCTTGAAGAGACTAGTGATGTTAAGATGTTGAGATCTCCATCTTGGTATCGTATTTTTTCAAACTATAACAAAATATGAATATCCTTAAATTATTGGTGTAATATATCACAATTGCAAAAAATTATAGTTAAAAATAAAAATGGATAAAAATTGAATAAATAATATTCATGCCAAGACACGGATATTGTAAGATCGTGCAAAATTTTGACAATTTTATTTTTGATCCTTCCATGTGCGTAGCATCAATTTTGACCTGAATTGTGTTTAGAAATGTTAAAAGGGTGTTTTGGAAAAATTTTGGAATTTTCGAAAGGGGTTTGTGTCACAACTAGAACCAGGGCCTGGCCGTGACGGGTATCTCAAGTCCGTCGAAGACCGAAGACCACCCCTTTACCTAGCCAAATAGAGCATAATACAACTACAACGGATGAATTCTAAACATATAACAAGATAGAGCAGAGCTCCAAGCATATAACAAGATAGTTAAGAAACTAGCTCAGAAAGAAATCTGTGAATTTTAACATCCATCTCAATCCACAGTAATCCACAAAGACTCTAGTAACCAAGAACAACCTAAGTCGGAATATGCCCTTGACCATAGACAAAATGAGTTCAAAAGGAATAATCCAAAACATGAATGAAACAAGACCATGAAATGAGGGTATTTTGGAGAATGGAAGCTCACCACTTCAAAGATGACTCATAAGCTATCCAAAAATCACCTGTCACTATGTAGGGAAAGTAGAAGTGTCTTTGTTCCCTGTATTACGTGGGGATACAACCTTTAGGGATAGTTAGCGCGGTAAGCGCTAGCATGTAACTCAGGATAGGAATAAAATAATACCAAGTCAAAATCAAGTCCAAACTCAATATACATGTTCACATATATGAATACATATATATAAGGTGTTGGGATAGGGAACAAGGTTTAGCATGAGATTTAAAACCACTAACCTGGACAGTGTAGCTCTAACTATCCTAAGGGCACCCATAGGATATATGGGTTCAGCTCTCCTTACTGAAAGGGTCCCAGTGCGTGTTAACCGCATGAACCAGAAAAATCTAATGATGAGCCAGGGAATGCCTCGACCCCAGCCAATCCAAAATATATATACAAGTGTGAACCATGAACATGGTCATAAAGATCCCCAGGCCGGCAAATGTGATTTCCAGTATTGGTACCCCTAGGACCTCCACCTTCTACGGCCAGCTACACAACCCCCTTTAAGCCCAATTAAAATAAGTTTCACATTAACCCATTCATTTAACCAAGGAATTATCCATTAAGGCATCATCCAAAGGTATCATTATTCCACTATGCTTAAAAGCTTATAATTATGTCATACCAATTCCATCTACTTGGGGGAATGTGACGGACTTATTTGTTTATTAAATTGAGTTGGGGGAATGATACGACCCCCTTTATTCATTAAATCAAGTTTAAAATAAAAAAACATGGCCAACAAGGCCTTTAAAATCCTTTTTTATCCTTTTAACCATTTATGCAATGCAATAGGTTAGGGAAATAAATCAAATCATGTGATTAACTATATTTTAAATCCAAATATGAAAGTGGGTTGAGGAAACACAATTTTCAAACCAAGTTCCAAAACCAAAATCATCAATTTGGGGGAATATCTCAACCCCCATCGCATTCACCATACCCATTCACCCCAACGAGTTTAAAAATACATAAATAAAACATGAACACTCGCATTAAAACCATGGGAATTCAAATCAAGTGGAAAACCTTCAAAAGCCCTCAACCCAATTCACAATCTACATTTAAATTCACATGAATAACTATTTAAACACATGCTTTAAGTAAAACAAGTTTAAGAGAAGAGGTACAGTCCTGAAATTATTCAAAATTATGGAGGCAAATCAACCTCTGAGTCCTGGATGATCAACCTTGAGAAACCCTAGCATTGTTCTCTCTTTGAGGAATTTGAGAGAAAAGAAAGTGTATTTTTATTTCTTTTGGAGTGATAATAAGACCCTAAAGTGTTTTTAAGTTGTGGGTTCAATTAGGGAAAAAGGGAAATGACAAAAGTGCCCCCAATTAAAACACAGGAAAGACTATCGCCAATGACTATGAGTCACGTCATGACTCATAACGTCTGGTTAGGAGTCATTGCCATAACTCGTAGTTTGGGTAGAGACATGGGTCCTCCTCATTATTTACTCTACGAGTCGTACCCTATGACTCGTACATGTACCTTGCGACTCGTAGAGTCCTAGTTATAACCACAACAGTGACTTGGGAACCTACACTAATTTGAATAGCATCCTACGACGTAACATCCCAGTCGTAGTCACAATAGAAACATGGGAAACCCTCACTATTCACCCTGTGACTTGTAAGGAGACCTTACGACTTGTTAGGTGAGCCATAGTCTAAGCAAAGGGCTCTAAACTCAAGAAATTTCTAAAGGTAAAAAATCTAGGATGCTACATTACCCTTCCCTTTTAGTATCATTCTTCCTCGAATGAGGAGTCAAGGCATCCATAGGCACAATTATAAGATAGGCACATAACTACAATTCCTTTGATAAAGTCAGAAAACAAGGAGAGTAGAAAAACCCATACCTACAGCACGATTATCCAATCCAAGGAACAAGAATGGATACTTGAAATTCATGTCCTCTTCAGCTTACCAAATAGCTTCTTCAACCTTTTGGTTCCTCCATAAAACCTTTACCAAAGTTGCATCCTTGGCCCTCAAACGACGGACTTATCTATCCAAAATCTTTATCGGGACTTCATCATAAGACAAGGAATTTGAAATACCCATATCCTTAATAGGTACCACCAAAGAAGCATCACCTACACATTTCTTCAACATCGAAACATGGAAAATCGGGTGAACGAAACCTAAAATCAAAGACAAATCCAACTCATAAGCAACCTTCCCTACTTTCCTCAAAATCAAGTATGAACCAACATAACGAGGGCTAAGATTCCCATTCTTCCCAAACTTTATCACTTCCTTCATAGGAGATACCTTTAAGAACACCCAATCACCAAACCTCAAACTCCAACTCTCTTCACCTCACATCCACATAGGACTTTGGCGACTCTGAGCAGTTTTAAGTCTATCCCAAATCATCTTCACCTTCTTCGTGGCTTGGTGAACCAAGTCCAGACCGAATAATATGGTCTCACCAACCTCAAACCACCCGATAGGAGATCTACTCCTCCTATCATAAAGAGCATTAAAAGGATCCATACCAATACTAGAGTGATAACTATTATTATACGTAGATTTAATAAGAGGCAAATGATCCACCTAGCTACCTCCAAAATTGATCACACAGGCCCTTATCATATCTTTTAGTGTCTGAATGGTCCTCTCTGTTTGTTCATTCATTTAAGGGTGGAATACGGTGCTAAGGTTCACCCATGTGACCAAGCCTTGCTAAAACAAAATAATAGAAACTAGAGCATCATGCAATTTGATGATTTTTAGAATTAAAAACTTGGCATAATCTTCTCCAGTATAAGTGGTCCTTACAAGTAAGAAGTGAGCATACTAAGTCATATTATCTACAATGACCCAAATCAAATCATGTTGTAGCCGAGACTACAGAAGACCAGTAATAAAGTCCATGTTGATCAC
Source organism: Capsicum annuum (assembly GCF_002878395.1). Taxonomy (NCBI): domain Eukaryota; kingdom Viridiplantae; phylum Streptophyta; class Magnoliopsida; order Solanales; family Solanaceae; genus Capsicum; species Capsicum annuum. The sequence goes on from NC_061117.1 coordinate 62,661,433, forward strand.
CTCTCACTTATACATAGGCAACTAACCCTCTTGAGACATACCGCCAGGCCTCAAGTGCTCAACTTTCACCTGCTAACACACCATACACTTAGCCATAAAGTTAGCCATATCTCTCTTTATATTGAGCCACCAATAGATCTCCTTCAAGTTATGATACATCTTCGTCGAGCCTAGATGAAGTGTATACCTCGACTCATGAGCCTCAGTCAAAACTCTTTCCTGCAGCGCATCAACATCAGGAACACACAATCTACCTTAGTACCTCAAGATACCATCTCCACCAATCTAAAATTCCATGACCTTCTGCTGACTCATATCATCCTTACGTTGTATCAAGATAGGGTCCAAAACCTATTTCTTCTTCACCTCTGTACCAAGAGATATCATGACCTAATTTATGATTTAAGGTGGCACCTATCAATTCACACCCATAGGTAAGCGAATACCAGAATCCAGAGTTAATACAATGGGTTAATCTGGTAAGAAAGGCCCAACATAGGCAAAGTTCAAGAACATCAATTAAAAACATAAAGGTTCTAGATAGAATAGCAATCATACAAGATACCAATACCCAAAACTGGTAGAGCTAGTACAAGAGCAATTAATAGTTTCAATACAACTCTAAGTCTATAATATCCAATATATCTATCTTGAATACTAAAGACTGAGTACAAAAAATAGAAGGATATCAGGTGACTCAAACTCTAAAAGCTCACCGTATCTCTAAAAACTAAGCACTACATGAACCACGATTAACTATGACAGTTAATACTTGAATCTGCACGAAAAAGATACAGAAGTATAGTATGAGGACCAAAAGAATGGGTACTCAGTAGGCATCATCGCCCAACTGAGCTAAATCATAATATAGGAATGATATAGTGTAAGATAATCTTAATAAATCAAGGTACATAATCGAACTTGAATCATATCTATCATCACTATATATAATAAGTAAGCAATTCAAAATAATAGTATAACATAGCTGTCACGACCCAAGGCTACCCCTTAGTTGCGACACAGTCCTCAAGGCCATAGGTAACCCAAATCTAACAAATGACTTGGTACCTGCTGAGAGAACTTAATAAAATAATACTGGAATGACATATACGGAAGATAAGTTGATGAAATACAATTCAAAATGAAATACTGAACTAAATATAGCTAACATGTCTAAAACATATTTTTTAACATCCTAAAGATAAATTGACTAACTGAACGACTAGTCTGAAAACCTCTAACATGACAAGTTGATGGGATAAGCCCCCAACTAACTCTGACTGACAGATATAAAAGTAAGCACTAAAATAATATTATTCTCAATGGATGAGAACTCACCACTACTGTTTCTGGGAAGATGTTGATCTGTCTAAGGATGATTAGTGAAATATGCGTTCGAACCTATGTTAGAAGATAACATAGCGCAAAAGAAAAGTATGTACTCAGTACTTTGAATATACTGGTATATGAGGTAAGGACTAGCAGAAATATTCATGGAAACTAAACATGGATGCATGAACATGTGGAATTGAGAAGGAAAGACCAAGTAAAGCATGAGCTGAATATAATCTAAATAACTAAATAATTGAAAAACTAACAACTTGGTCTAGCAAATCTGAGCTGATATAGACTGAGTACTGACTAAAACTGTAGGAGCTATCATGTAACCAACATGCCCCAATCTGAGCTAATCGAGGTCCAACCCCAGTTGGAAGGGTGTCAGTACCTTACCACGGGTACTAATACATAGCTATATGGATCTACTAAAGTGGTGTCCTAAAGGACTAGGGTGTCAGTCCTCTACTAGTGGGTGACCCCTAAGAGAGTGTCAGTCCTTTAATGGCAGGAGACATCTCATAACCTACATTGGCTATGTAGTTTAGGAACTTAAGAATTGCTACTAAAGGTCTCAGTCCTCTACTGGCGGGTGAGCCTTTATCCCTAGGTTCGCGTGGTGCTAAATCTTTCTCCCAACTAAACTGACACCAGTATTATTATGGGTCTAGCATGATTGGTACTATATTGATAAATGCTCAACATGAACATGATATCCTGAATATAGTAATGAAATCGTGGTCTGACTGACTTGTAACTTGTAAATAAAGGCATGTATAAACAGATAGGTATTGGGTGTTCATAAGCCTCCAGCACTAAATGATTTCGAAATATGATAAAAACATTTAAAATAATGATATAAAGTCATAGTTCAAAGACCCAAAGAACAGGACAATTCAGTAGATTAATGAGAAGCATGAATTTGAACATGGGAATAAATTAGACTTGGGGAGATACTATGACCACATGGATTAATATATGCATTTAAGAATTTAACAAGATATTGACTAATCCTAACATGGGGGTTCGAAATTACATCAGAAAGAAATATAATTCACATGGGAAAGATTATTATCATGGCTTGAATGTGAATTACTTAGGAAAACATGGATAAGTTCTTAATTCTACTTAGTTAAATCATAAAAGTGAGAATAAATCATACTTAGACCAAAAGGAAATTTTGGGACTCAATGAGTGGAAGGAACCCTTTGATGAATATTCCACATACCTGAAGTAAAAGCTTCGGGGAAACCCTTGAAATTGATCTTGTTCTTAAGGAACCCTAATTGCTTAAAGAAGAGAGAAAATTGCCTCTTTTGATTCTCTTTGTTAGAATTGAAGATTATGTCGTGATTTGGGGCTTTAGGGTCTTTGTTCCACCTATTGTAAAGCCAAAACGACATGGCTTTAGCATTTAAAGGAGTGGGAAAAAACATATAGACTCTTGGGAAAATGTGCAGGAAAATACATTCCCAGTCGTTATGACTCAGCTTTCAACTCATAACGACTGGTTACAACTTATGGTCTGACTCGTAGCCTGGGATCCTAGGATTCTGAGCACATTCTAGTCTGGTTACAACTACCACCAAACGACTTATTACAACTGACTATGTGTTATTTGGTGAAGTCATAGCCTGAGGCTGGATCTCAAAATTCTATACTGGTCAGGCAATGAGTCCATGGCAACGATTCATAATGTCTGGTTACGAGTCGTACGCTGGAATCATAACTACTAGGGAGGATTTGGGATTACACATTGTTGTGACTACGAGTCCCTTCATATACCTCATGGTCATGGATTATGAGTTGTGTTAAGGTATCATAGTCACTGGGCTCAAGGCAAAGGGATTTATGAGAGTTGTTATGACTTACTTATGGTGACTCATCACGAGTGGTAACGACTTTTTACCCTAAGTCGTAACCATGGTAGTTTTGTCAGGACCTCAAGTAAGAATTACCATAACTTCTTGTCATTTCCTCGAATCAATATGAGTCTTGATGCTATTGGAGCACTAACCTCATGGGTTGTTTCTTAGGAGGTTTAGAACATGAAAACATGGGGTATTACAATATCTCCTCCTTGGGATCATTCATCCTCAAATAAAACTAGTTAGGTTGAGAATGCTAAGGGAAACAGAGACCATAAACTGAATACTTGTGAGCTGAAACATGATCAAACAATTAAATCTAAGACATGATACATAGTCTGAACTGAATTCATGAATGCATACAATGAGATGACATGATGATGGTTATGCAGTTGGAATAGAGAACATAAGAGAGTTAATTTAAGAGAACCATCACCTCAAACTAAGTCTAGTTCGTAGAGAAAAAATAAGGATACTTGGCTCGCATATCTGCTTTTGCTTCCCAAGTATCTCCCTCAACGGATTGATTTCGCCATAGATCTTTAAATAGGGAAACTTCTTTTCAACCTATGAATCTGATGGTCAAAGATCAAAACTATAAATTCTTCGTAGAAGAGACTATATTTCACTTCCACACTTTCCAAAGGAACCATAGAAGCTGAATCACCAATGCATTTCTTTAGGAAGGAGACGTGAAATACCAGTTGCACTGAAGCCAAATCTATAGGAAGCTCTAACTCATAAGCTACCTTACCAAATGACTCAAAATCCTATATAGGACAACATAATGAGGATTGATCTTCCCCTTCTTGCCAAATCTCTTCACCCCTTTCGTGGGCAAAATTTTTAAATAAACCAAGTCTCCAACCTCAAACTCAAGGTCTCTTCTCCTCAGGATAGTATAAGATTTCTAATAACTTTGGGCTGTCTTCACCCTTTCATGAATTAACTAAACTTTCTCCATTGCCTCAAACACTGAATATGTTCCTATAAAAGCAGCCTCACCTACTTCAAACCAACTAATAAAAGATCTGCATCTCCTCCCATAGAGAGCTTTAAATGGGGCCATCTAAATACTAGAGTGATAGGTGTTGTTGTAGGAAAACTCAATCAAAGGTAAGTGGTCATCCCAACTACCTTTAAATTCAACAACACAAGCCCTCAACATGTCCTCTAAGGTCTGAATAGTCCTCTCTGCCTGACTATTTGTTTGAGGATAAAAAGTTATACTGAGATGAACTTGGGTACCAAGACCCTTCTAAAAAGTCTTCCAAAAGTGAGAGGTAAACTGAGTACCTCTATCAGAAATAATAGTCAAAGAAACCCCATGCAGCTCTACTAACTCCTTGAGATAGAGTCTAGCACACTCCTCAGTTGAATATGAAGTATGAACTAGAAATAAATAGGCTGACTTGGTCATTCTATCTACAATAACCCATATTGAATCATGATGATCACACGTACGGGACAACCTTATTACAAAATCCATGTTCATTGCCTCCCACTTCCAAGTGGGGCTACTGAACTCTTGAAGCGTACTCTATGCCTTTGGTGCTCAACTTTAACCTACCGACAGTTCAAACACTTAGCCGCAAACTCTGCAATATCTTTCTTTATACCACTCTATCAATAGATTTCTCGTAAATCACGATACATCTTGGTGGCCCTTGGGTGAATAGAATATCGTCCACTATGCACCTCAACTAATAAATACTATCTCAGACTATCAACACATAGAACATATAGTCTACCTTGATAATAAAGCACACCATCTCCCCCTTGGGAGAAAACCTTAACCTTCTGATCTCTAACTACCTCCTTCAAATTAACCAAACTAGGATCCCGATCTTGCTTTTCTTTTACTTTAGCAACCAATGACGATTCTGAACAAACCCATATACTACCTTCATCTGAATCAACCAATCAAACTCTTAGCCTCGTAAGTTGATAGACTTCTCTAACTAACTCCTTCTTATTATCCTCAACATGAGCAACACTACCCATGGACAATCTACTAAGGGAATCTGATATTACACTGGCCTTGCTCAGATGATACAACACACTCATGTCATAATCTTTTAACAACTCAAGACATCTTCTCTAATGAAATTAATATCTTTCTTCATGAAAACATATTGTAAACTCTTCTGATCTATGGACACATTAACATAAACCCTATAAAGGTAATGCTTTCAGATATTTAAGGCAAATACAACTGCTGCCAACTCAAGATCATGGGTTGGGTAATTCTTCTCATGAGTTTTAAGCTGCCTAGAGGCATAGGCTATGACCTTATCTCTCTGTATTAATACATAGATGATACAAACTCAAGAGGTATCATAATATACTATGAACCTATCTGTGCCATCTAGCAAAGTCAAGACTGAAGCAGAAGTAAGTCGAGTCTGCAACTCGTAAGAACTCTTCTTGCAAGAACTTGACCGCTGAAATTTAGCTTTCTTCTAAGTTAGTCGAGACATGGGAGAAGAAATAAAAGAAAACCCTTTAACAAACCGCCTTTAAAAGCCAGCTAAACCCAAGAAACTCCTGATATATGATGAAACAATGGGTCTAGGCCAGTTTTTCCCTACTTCGGTCTTTTGGGGATCAACTCAAATACAATCACCAGAAACTATGTGACCAATAAAAGCTACTAATCTCAACTAAAATTTACACTTGCTGAACTTAGCGAATAATTGATGGTCGTTAGGGGTCTTCAATACAACCCTTAAATAGTATGAATGATCATTCTCACTACGAGAATAGGCAAGGATGTCATCAATAAAGACTATGATAAATATTTCCAACTAATACTTATGCACCCTATTTATCAAGTCCATAAAACCTGTAGGGTTATTCGTTAGTCCAAAAAACATAACTAGGAATTCAAAGTGACCATACTGAGTTCTAAAAGTTGTCTTTGGAATGTCATATTCTCTGACTCTAAGCTAATGATAGTTGGATCTGAGGTTTATCTTAGGGAAATAACTCGCACTCAGGAGTTGGCCAAACAAATCATCAATCCTAGGGAGAGGATACTTATTCTTGATTGTGAATTTGTTCAATTGATGGTAGTCGATGCATATTCTAAGAGAACTATCTTTATTGCGCATGAAAAGGACTACAGCACCCATGAGAAAACACTAGGCTTGATGAAACCCTTATCTTAAAGATTCTTTAAATGTTCTTTAAGTTCCTTAAGCTTAGCTGGAGCCATTCTGTAAGGTGGAATAGAGATAGGATGGGTATCTGGACGGAGATCTATTTCGAAGTTAATTTTCCTTTCGAGAGAAACTCCAAGAAGATTTTCTGGGAATACATCTGGAAATTCTTTTTCTACTGGAACTGGATCAAGACATGGAGTTTAAGAATTTGAGTCCTTGTCTTGAACGATATGGTAAACAAACCTATTGGATATCATTTTTCTCACCTTAAGATAGGAAACAAACTGACCCTTAAGCACCAAAGTACTACCCCTCTATTTGATAACTAGTTCATTAGGAAACTAGAACTGGAAAATTCTATTTCTACAGTCAACTGAGGCATAGCATAAGTAGAGCCAATCCATGATGACAATAATATCAAAATCAGTCATCTCTAACTCCATAAGATTAACTGAAGTAAATTTTTGAGACACTATGACTGGGAAATTTTTGTATAGCCGTCTAGGTACAATAGACTTACCCACTGGGGTAGACACTAAGAAAGGATCTACTAATACTTTAGGACTGACACTAAATTCTATAGCTATATAATGAGTCACAAAGAAAAGTGAAGCTTTGGGGTCTAACAATGCATATACATGAATATGAAATACTTGCAACGTACCCATAACCGCATCAGGAGAAATCTCTGAATCATGCTGAGGCTGAAGGGCGTACAATCTATTCTAGCATTTTCAAATGGTCTCACTGGAAGTGTCACCCTGCTGGAGCTGGGGAAAAGTTAGATTGTCTCTATCGTAAATCCTTTCTCTTTTAAGAAGCCATTGTACTATCCCTAATTTTATGGTCTAGATTGCCACACCCAAAGTATATATCACTACCTGCTCTGCACTCACTTGGATGATTTCTACCATATTTCCTATAGAGCCGATTGGTATAACCACTATTTACACTATCTTGGGACTTAGAGCCTAGCGCTCTATCCCTACAGTTCTGCTTGAACTTAGGCATTGGTGCACTAGCTGAAGATGGGTCTGGAGATGAGAATTTTTGGAGGAACTGAGAATGGTTACCTTCTTCTGACTTCAGCTAAGAGAAGTTGAAGCTATCTGTCCTTTTTTTCTTATTCTCTCTTTCCTTTTCTTTGAGCTTCTTCTTATCAATATAATGATGTGAACCATGAGCCTAGAAAGGTCCATCTTGTTCAACATGGTGGTTCTACACTCCTTGACCATACTATCATATACACCTAACACAAACTTACTCATCTTAGACCTAGAGTCAGCCACGATAGTTGGAGCATACCTCGCCAACTGAGTGAATTTGATTGAGTACTCCTTTACGCTAATGCTACCCTACTTTAAATTAATGAACTCCTGAACCTTGGCCTCCTTCAACTCTAGTGGGAAGAACATATCTAAGAAGGTTGTGGCAAACTCCTCCCACTCAATAGGTCCTACATCAACACCCTTATTTTTCTTTCACTGCTTGAACCAGGTGTGTGCTACTCTCTACAACTTATACGTAGCTAAGTCTACACTATCACTAGGAGTGATATCTATGATATCTGTCACTTTCTGCAAAATATCCAAAAAATCATATGGATCTTCCTCAGACTTAGATCTAGAAAAAGAAAGGGGATTCATCTAAGTGAAATCTTGAATTCTAGCTGCAGCTGTATTCAACACGGATTGGCTGGAACAACAAACTGCTGGTTGTTCTGATCAGCTACAGAGTGGATCAAAGCTGTGAAAGTAGCCCTAAACTCAGCATGAGAAACATGGACATTCAGGGGACCTTCCTGAATAAGTGATAGTGTGGGTTGGTCCCTGTTCCTTCTTCCGTTATTTCTTTTAGGAGGCATTATCTGTAAATAGAATGAAGGATGAGTTAGAAAAGAAGGAATTCAATAGAGCTTATGCTCTTTCGCATGACATGAATACTGAAGAAGGGAAACTTTTCTAAGAATGTCATGTAACCTCTTTCTCATAAGTGTGGCGTGCTTCACACCCATGTATAAGACTTTACTCAATATGGCTTTTAGATACCCTAGGACACTCTAAAACCTGAGGCTCTAATACAAAGTTTTTCATGACCCAAGACTACCTGTTAGTCGCGACATGGTGCTCAAGAACATAGGTGACCCCAAGTTAACTCAAGATTTGGTACCTACTGAAGCACTAAATAAAATGACATTGGAATGACATATGAGGAAGATAAGCTGATGAAATATGGTTCAAAATGAAATACTAAACTGAATATAGCTAACATGTCTGAAAAATAATTTATAACATTTGAAAGATGAACTGACTGACTGAACGTCTAACCAAAATATCTAGCCTGAAAGTCTTTAACATGAGAAGTTGATAGGATAAGCCCCCGACTAACTCTGACTAACTGACATAAAAGTAAGTATTAAAATACAAAAATAATATCATTCTCTATGGATGAGGACTCACCACTACTGCTGCTGGGTAGTTATTGATCTGTCTAAGAATGATTAGTGAAATGTACGTCCGAACCTATGTTATAAGATAAGATAGCACAAAAGAAAAATATGTGATCAGCACGTTGAATATACAGGTACGTGAGGTAACGACTAGCAAAAATATACATGGAAATTGAACATGGATGAATGAATATGTCGAATTGAGAATGCAAGACTAAGTAAAGCATGTGCTGAATATGATCTGAATAACTGGTATTTGAATAACTAAAATTAAAAATACTTGGTCTAGCAAACCTGAACTGATATAGACTGAGCACAGTCTGATACTATGGTAACTATCATGTAACTGACATTCCCCAATCTAAGCTAATCGGGGTTCAATCTATATCCCTAGTTGGAAGGGTGTCAGTACCTTGCCACGGGAACTAACACATAGCTGTGTGGATCCACTAAACTAGTGTTCCAAAGGACTATGTTGTTAGTCCTCTACTAGCGGATGACCCCTAAGAGAGTGTCAGTCCTCTACTGGTGTAATACACTGGGAAATTTTTTATTGAAATTTTATGCGTAAACATGTTGGGTTCTATCTTCTAGAATGAATTATAAATTTTCTGTGCAAAATATCTTAGATTATGACCCACCATTACGTAGAGTATCAAATAAGCTTTCCAACGATATGTGGATCATCCAAAACGTACACCCGAGCGACGAGTTATGAACATTCTGATCGAACTGTGAATAGTAGTAGACAGTAAAACATGCAGGAAAAAGTACTGAGGCCTGGCGTATTTTTTCTCCAACTTTAAACAATCATAACTCCTTATACATAATAATCTGGGTGATCTTATATATATCAACGGAAAGCTTTGCAAGTCCTCTTTCCAATGAAATTGGTTTCATCCAATTTTTCTATCGCGGCAAAAACTTATGGTCGATCTACTTCAATCTATCAAAAGTGAATTTTTGGGTCAACTTCAAATGATTATAACTCCTACTACACAATAATCTAGGTGAGATACTATATATCAACGGAAAGATATGAGAGTTCTCTTTCTAATGAAATTAGTTTCATCTAATTTGAATATCGGAGTAAAATGTTATGGTTGATCTACTTCAGACTATCAAAACAGTCCACCATAGGACAGATTCGAGAATTTTTTTTATTTTTAGGGGCGTTTTGGTCATTCCCCCTCACCTAAAATCCATCCAAACCCTATATTAAAGCCTATTAGAAGCATTATATGTTATATTTCAGCAAACTCCCTCAAAAATAAAACCCTAAGCTCCTACATCTAACTTCAAGAACCTCCAAAGTTCACCATTAATTCTGCAAATTTATTCAAGATTCCAAGTTCCTAGTTCAAGAAATTCAAGAACCATCATTCAAAGGCACGATTAACATCTCAAAAATGAGTATCGATCTAAAGTTCATCATTCAAGGTATGTGGGATTTTTCAACAAGAACTCTCTTTCGTTCTTGTGCCCAAAAGTAATTTTCTTTACAAAGACATGATTTTTATTTGATTTTTATGAATTTGAAGCATGAACCCATATCTTATAATGATGATTATGAAATCTTGATGTTTATGATTTTGAAAGATGAATTTACATGTGTGGAGATATAAACCATGAATCTTGAACGATATTTATCATGATTTTGATATTTGGGTCGTGAATCCCCATTGGAAATTGTATTTTTTTGAGAAAGTGTGTGTTATAAGCACATTGATGTTGAGTATTTGAGATATTTTAAATGATTTGACCTTTTGGTCTTAATGGATTTGTTTTGAACTTGAATGTGAAAGAAATCCACAACGTGGTTGATTTTGATAGATGGGAAGCATGATGGCTCCCAATGTAAATTTATATATTACTAAATTTGTTTTACTATGGATTGTCTTTGAAATGATTTGAGCTAAGTTCGGGAGAAATCTTTAGCACCGAGTGTAAGGTATAAAGCAACCTTACTTTCCTAAAACTACATGCCCCCATAGGAGTGAGCCTGAGGCTGATTTATATAGTGATCACTAGTTTGTATAGATTTGAAATCGATAGTCCTACTCTTATGGAAAGGATAGGATGGCTCTCCCCAATGTGGGTTGTACGTTAGACTCCATGTAGCTTACATGGTTTATGTCGGTTATAGGATCTCCCAGAGTGTGTGTGTTTCTTTGTGTCTACGGTGAATGGTGAAGTAATTTGAATGTGGAATTGTGAAAGTTATTCTTTCAAAATATTTAAATGATATTTACATTATGAGAATTGATATTCTTGATGAACTGAAAGTGATTGACAAATTATATGATGACTCACATGTGTTATTGTACTTATTTCATCCTCTCATGATTATGATGATTTTCTTCGGGCTATGTGAGTCTTTCATACATCCTGTATATTTCTTATAAATATTTATGATGATGATGCTTACACAACTGCATACACTCCCATATACACGGTTTCTTTCCATGGTACTGACCCACATGTTCGAATGTGGGCTGTATTTTCTTGGAATGTAGGTTCAGGTAATTAGTTCAAGTTTGACAGTGATTCTTCAGGCACGCTATTCTACATCTTCTGTTGTGGTGAGTCCTCATGTTCTGGAGATGTGATGTCTGATGTTGGTTTCACGGAATTGTTTACATTTGATAATCGAGTATGAGTCAGTTGGGGCATGTCTCAATGACTCGCTAGTTTTATTGGTTTTCTTAGAGGCTTGTCAGACTAGTATAGATGTTGGGAGTTGACTAATAAGTCGTATTTTGTTATCTTTCTGAAATTTTTTTATTCTTGGATGATGAATACTCTGTTGATATTTGAGGGTTATTTATGGAAACCCCATTGATTTGTGTTGAACTGAATGAAAATGGCTCAAAGGGTTAGCTTGGGGCTACTCGTAGACTCAAGCACCGTGTGACGCTCCGGGACCTATTTTCCGAGGCGTTCAAACTTGGTATCAAAGCTTAAGGTTTTAAGGTGTCCTAGGGAGTCTGACAAGCCGCGTTAAGTAAAGTCTTAATCATCGTTGTATAGCGCACCATATCTATGAGCAAGTGGCTACAAGATGTTTTAGGAAAAAGTGTGATTCTTTTTTTCAGAAGTCTATCGTGCTTAAAGTGTCTCTCTCTGGTATTGATTCGTGCTCTCCTCTTTCAAAAATATGCCTCCATGTCGAGCGAGAAAAAATAATGATAGTCAGCAACCTCAACCCGCTGACCCATTAAATGAAAATGTGTCTCATGCTGAATTTTAGGCAGCCTTTTAAGCACTGGCCTAAGCTGTTACTACAAATATTTAGGCCAACCAGGCCCCGGCTCTATAGCAGTAGGGAGGTGATTCAGTTACTGCCAGGATCCGTGACTTCATGCGGATGAATCCGCCAAAATTCTATGGGTCCAAGTCTGATGAGGATCCACGGTTGTTTTTAGAGGAGGTGCGGAAGATTACTCAGGTGATGCATATATCTGAGGAACATAGTGTGGAGTTGGCTGCGTATAGGTTGAAAGACCTTGCTTATGACTGGTTTGTTGCTTGGAGGAAAGGTAGAGGTGAGGAAGTTGTCCCTACAACTTGGCAAGAGTTCTAAGATACATTCCTGGATAATTTTTTCCCTTTGGAGATAAGGGAGGCAAAGGTGGAAGAGTTTATGAACTTGCGACAGGGCTCTATGACTGTTAGGGAGTACTGTCTAAAGTTCAATCAGTTGGCCTAGTATGCTCCTGACTTAGTGGCTGATAATCGGGCTAGTATGAGTAAGTTTGTGACTAGAGTGTCTAGTTATGTGGTTAAGGGGTGTAGGTCTGCTATACTGAATAGTGAGATGAATCTTTCTAGGCTGATGACTCATGCCCAACAGATTGAGGCAGACAAGATTAAGGAGAGAGATAGAATGAGAGAGAATAAGAGAGCTAGGTCCGAGTAGCACAGACAGGGTCAGACTAGATCGCAGGAAGGGAGTCGCCCTCAGTATAAAGATCATTCATCTATGCCAGCACCATCATCTGCTAGTGCTCTCGTGCCTAGAGGTAGGCAGGAGCAAGGTATCAGGTCATATGCATCCAGGTCCTAGTACAGTGCTAGCAGTAAGCCAAATCATTCCCTGTGTCCTAAGTATGGTAGGGCTTATTCAGATGAGTGTTGGGGTGAGAAGAGGGGTTATTTCCGGTGTGGTGACATGGGTCACAGAGTTAGATATTGTCCACATGATGGACAAGGGCGTCGTGACTATCGCCCTCAGACCCAGACTCAGACTATTAGTGCTCCAGTTCCAGCGACTCACCCAGCCCCAGCTCAGGGCTCCTCTTTTTGCAATGCTGGCGGACAGTGCCAGAATAAATTCTATGCTTTACCATCCCACCAGGAATAGGAGGACTCTCCCGATGTTGTTACTGGTATGCTTCGTATATTTCAGTTTGATGTGTATGCTTTGTTGGATCCTGGATCCAGTTTCTCATATGTTACACCTTTGATTGCTATGAATTTTGAAATGAGTCCTGAGATTATTCCTGAGCCTATCTTAGTTTCTACCCCAGTAGGTGATTCGATTGTTGCCCAGAAAGTGTATAAAAAGTGTCCTGTTACCGTTCTTAATAGAGTCTTGTTGGCTGATCTGATTGAGTTAGACATGGTAGATTTTGATGTGATTCTGGGTATGGACTGGCTGTATTCTTCTTATGCCTCTATTGATTGTCAGACCGAGTGGTCAAGTTTTAGTTTTTGGGTGTATCCGTGTTTGAGTGGTCTGGGAATTCCGTGTCACCCAAGAGTCATTTTATCTCTTACCTCAAAGCTAGAAATCTTATTTCCAAGGGGTGTATTTACCATTTGGTTAGAGTCAAAGAAACTAAGTCTAAGAGTCCAACTCTCCAGTCTGTTAACGTCGTCAATGAGTTTTCTGATGTTTTTCCGGATGATCTCCTAGGGATGCCTCCTGATAGAGAGATAGAGTTCAGGATTGATCTTCTTCCCGATACTTATTTCTATTCCTCCTTACCATATAGCCCCTGCAGAACTTAAGGAGTTGAAAAAGCAACTCAAAGATCTACTAAATAAGGGTTTCATAAGGCCCAGTATTTCTCCTTAGGGTGCTCCTGTGTTATTTGTGAGAAATAAAGATGAATCTTTGCATATGTGCATTGATTACCGCCAACTGAATAAAGTCACCATAAAAAATAAGTACCCCCTTTCGAGAATAGATGATTTGTTTGACCAATTGCAAGGTACAAGTTTTTTCTCAAAGATAGACCTTCATTTCGGCTATCATCAACTCAAAGTTAAGGAGTGTGACATCCCAAAAACCGCTTTCCAAACTCGTTATGGCCATTTTGAGTTTCTTGTTATGTCTTTTGGGTTAACTAATTCCCTGGCAGCTTTTATGGACCTCATAAATCGAGTGTTCAGATCATATCTGGATATGTTTGTCATAGTGTTCATCGATGATATACTGGTGTACTTTCGTAGTGAGGATGAACATTCTGATCATCTTCGAACTGTCTTGCAAACCCTTAGAGATCACAAGTTGTTTGCCAAGTTCAGTAAGTGTGAGTTTTGGCTAAGGTCAGTTGCTTTTCTAGGTCATACCATTTCTTCCGAGGGTATTAGAGTTGATCCCCATAAGACCGAAGCTATTAGAAATTGTCCTAGACCTATTTCTCTGACTGATATCTGAATTCTTGGGTTTAGCTGGCTATTACCACTGTTTTGTTGAGGTTTTCTCCTCTGTAGCATCTCCTATGACTCAGTTGACCTAAAAAAAAGTGAAGTTCTTGTGGTCCGAATCTTGTGAGAAGAGTTTTCAGGAGTTGAAGACTCGACTCACTTCATCCCCTATTTTGACTTTGCCTAATAGTGTTGATGGTTTTATGGTGTACTCTGATGTTTCGAGAGTTGGGTTGGGTTGCGTATTGATACAGAAGGGTAAGGTGATAGCTTATGCTTCTAGATAGTTGAAACCCCATAAGAAAAATTACCCCACCCATAACCTTGAGTTGGCTGTTGTTGTGTTTGCTTTAAAAATCTGGAGACACTATTTGTATGGTGTCTATGTTGATGTTTTCACTGATCATAAGAGTCTATAGTATGTGTTTACCCAGAGAGAATTGAATCTTAGGCAGAGACGATCATTAGAATTGTTAAAGGAATATGATATGAGTGTGTTGTACCATCCAGGCAAGGCCAATGTTGTGGCGGATGCCCTAAGTAGAGTGTCCATGGGTAGTATTCCGCATGTGGTAGAAGGTAAGAAAGAGTTGACTCGTGATGTACATCGTTTGGCTAGATTGGGGGTTAGGTTGTTTGACTCTGCTAAAGGTAGTATAGGGGTTCAGATTAGTTTCAAATCCTCTTTGGTTTTGGAAGTGAAGGAAAACCAATACTTAGATGCTATTTTGGTCAGACTGAAGAAGTCAGTCAAGGACCAAAAAGTAGAGGTTTTCTCCCAAGGGGGAGATGGTGTGTTGAGATTGCAGGGTAGATTGTGTGTCCTAAATGTTGATGATCTGAGATAAAGGATTATGATTGAAGCGCACGGGGCGCGATATCTATTCATCCTGGTGCCACCAAGATGTACCGAGACTTACGGGAAATCTATTGGTGGAGTGGCATAAAGAAAGATATAGCAGTGTTTGTAGCTAAGTGTGCAACATGCCAACAGGTTAAGGTTGAACACCAAAGACCTGGTGGTATGATGCAAGAGTTTAGTATTCCCACCTGGAAGTGGGAAGAGATAATTATGGACTTCGTGATTGGTTTACCTCCTTCCCGATGCCATCATGATTCCATTTGGGTTGTGGTTGATAGGTTGACTAAGTATGCTCATTTTTTTCCTGTTCATACTTCATATACTGCTGAGGATTACGCTAGATTGTATATCCAAGAGCTAGTCAGACTGCATGGAGTTCCCTTGTCTATCATTTCAGATAGGGGTACTCAGTTCACTTCGCAATTTTGGAAAGCTTTTCAGAAGGGTCTTGGTACCCAAGTACTTTTGAGTTCTGATTTTAATCCACAGACTGATGGTCAGGCTGAGCGGACCATCCAGACCTTAGAGGATATGTTGAGAGCATGTGCACTTGACTTTAAGGGAAGTTGGGATGATCACTTACTATTGATAGAGTTTGCTTACAATAATAGTTTCCACTCTAGTATTGGCAAGGCTCCCTTTGAAGCCTTATATAGGATGAAGTGTAGATCACCCATAGGTTGGTTCGAGGTGGGTGAAGCGGCTGTGAGTGGTCCTGATTCGGTATTTGAGGCTATGGAAAAAGTTAAGTTGATTAGGGAAAGGTTAAAAACTGCATAGAGTCATCAGAAGTCATATGCGGATGTTAGAAGGAGAGACCTTGAGTTTGAAGTTGGTGACCTAGTGTATCTAAAAATTTCACCCATGAGGGGGGTGAAGAGATTCGAAAAGAAGGTGAAGCTTAGTCCCCGTTATGTTGGTCCTTACAAAATTCTTAGCCGTGTTGGTAAGGTAGCTTATAAAGTCGAGTTGCCTTCCGAGTTGTCCTCTGTTCATCCAATATTCCATGTCTCCATGCTTAGAAAGCATATTAGTGATGTTGTGGTAGTGGATTCCTTTGTGAGTGTTGACATTCAAGAAAATCTTTCTTT
>NC_061117.1:62677956-62679346 GCF_002878395.1 Capsicum annuum
GCCGAGTTGCCTTCCGAGTTGTCCTCTGTTCATCCAATATTCCATGTCTCCATGCTTAGAAAGCATATTAGTGATGTTGTGGTAGTGGATTCCTTTGTGAGTGTTGACATTCAAGAAAATCTTTCTTTTGATGAGATTCTTGTTGAGATTCTTGATTTCAGTGTCCGAAGACTAAGGAACAAAGAAGTTCCCTTGGTCAAGGTGTTGTGGCGAAACCAATCTGTTGAGGGTGCAACTTGGGAAGCTGAGGCGGATATTCGATCCAAGTACCCGCACCTATTTTCCACAAACTCCGATCAAGTCGAAGGTACCGTTCTTTCCTAAATCATGCACTTTTGATAAAAGTTGAAGTAGTTCAGCTGTCATTTATTATGTGTTCAGCTGTAGTTTCTTGAATTTATGCATTCTATGTTGCATTCGGAGTGAGAAACGATGTGGTGATGAGTCTAACAAATGGTTTCAGCTGTATGCTCTATTGCCTATCTATCTTGGCATGTCTAGCTTCATTCAAGGATGAATGTTTCCAGGGGGGATGATGTAATACCCCAAGAAATTTTTTGTTGAATTTTGTGCGTAAACGTCTTGGGTTCTATCTTCTAGAATGAATTATAAATTTTTCGTGAAAAATGTCTTAGATTATGACCCACCATTGCGTAGAGTATCAAATAATATTTCCAACAATATGTGGATCATCCAAAACGGACACCCGAGCGACAAGTTATGAACATTCCGATCGAACTGTGAATAGTAGTGAACAGTAAAACGTGCAGGAAAAAGTACTAAGGCCTGGCGTATTTTTGCTCTAACTTTAAATGATCATAACTCCTTGTACATAATGGTCTGGGTGATCTACTATATATCAATGGAAAGCTCTGCGAGTTCTCTTTCTAATGAAATTAGTTTCATCCAATTTTTCTAGCGGGGCAAAAAGTTATGGTCGATCTACTTCATCCTATCAAAAGTGAATTTTTGGGTCAACTCAAATGATCATAACTCCTCGTACACAATGATCTAGGTGAGATACTATATATCAACGGAAATATATGAGAGTCCTCTTTCTAATGAAATTGGTTTCATCCAATTTGAATATCAAAGTAAAACTTTATGGTTGATCTACTTCAGACTATCAAAATAGCCACCGAAGGACAGATTCGAGAATTTTTTTTTATTTTTAGGGGCGTTTTGGTCATTTCCCCTCTCCCAAAATCCATCCAAACCCTATATTAAAGCCTATTAGAAGTATTATATGTTATATTTCAGCAAACTCCTTCAAAAAGAAAACCCTAAGCTCCTATATCCAACTTCAAGAACCTCCAAAGTTCACCATTAATTCTGCAAATTTATTCAAGATTCTAAGTTCCTAGTTCAAGAACTCCAAGAACCATCATTC
>NC_061117.1:62679446-62680344 GCF_002878395.1 Capsicum annuum
AAAAAGAAACCCCTAAGCTCCTATATCCAACTTCAAGAACCTCCAAAGTTCACCATTAATTCTGCAAATTTATTCAAGATTCTAAGTTCCTAGTTCAAGAACTCCAAGAACCATCATTCAAAGGCACGATTAACATCTCAAAAATAAGTATCAATCTAAAGTTCATCATTCAAGGTATATGGGGTTTTTCAACAAGAACTCTCTTTCTTTCTTGTGCCCAAAAGTAATTTTCTTTACAAAGGCATGATTTTTATTTAATTTTTATGAATTTGAAGCATGAACCCATATCTTATGATGATTATTATGAAATCTTGATGTTTATGATTTTGAACGATGAATTTACATATATGGTGATATAAAGCATGAATCTTGAACGATATTTATCATGATTAGGATATTTGGGTCGTGAATCCCCATTAGAAATTGTGTTTTTTAGAAAGTGTGTGTTATAAGCACGTTGATGTTAAATATTTGAGATATTTTGAATGATTTGATCTTTTGGTCTTAATGGAGTTGTTTTGAACTCGAGTGTGAAAGAAATCCACAACGTGGTTGATTTTGATAGATCGGAAGCATGATGGCTCCCGATGTATATCTATATATTACTGAAATTATTTTATTGTGGAATTGTCTTTAAAAAGATCTGAGCTAAGTCCGGGAGAAATTTTTAGCACCGAGTGAGAGGTATAAAGCGACCTTACTTTCCTAGAACTACGTGCCCCCATAGGAGTGAGCCTGAGGCTGATTTATATAGTGATCACTAGTTTGTGTGGATTTGATATCGATAGTCCTACTCCGATGAAAAGGATAGGATGGCTCTCCCCAACGTGGGTTGTACGTTAGACTCCATGTAGCTCACATGGTTTATGTCGGTTATAGGATCTCCCAGTGTGCGTGT
>NC_061117.1:62683344-62759443 GCF_002878395.1 Capsicum annuum
AGGGTTATTTATGGAAACCCCGTTGATTTGTGTTGAACTGAATGAAAATGGCTCAAAGGGTTAGCTTGGGGCTACTCGTAGACTCAAGCACCGTGTGACGCTCCGGGACCCATTTTCTGGGGCAGTACAACTGGTGGGTGACATTTCATAACCTGCATTGGCTACGTAGTTCAGGAACTTAGGAATTCCTACTAAATGTCTCAGTCATCTACTGGCAAGTAAGCCTTCATCCCTAGGTTTGCTCCGATCTAAATCCTACTCTTAACTGAACTGACACAGGTATTATTATAGGTCTAACATGATGTGGTATGTATTGATATGTGCTCAATACGAACATGATATCCTAAATATATTATTGAAATCATGATCTGACTGGCTTGTAACTTGTAAATAAAGGCATGTATAAATAGATAGGTATCTGGTGTTCATAAACCTCCAGCACTAAATGATTTTAAAATACGATAACAACATTTAAAATATTGAAATAAAGTCATAGTTCAAATACCCAAAGCATAGGACATTTCAATAGATTAGTGAGAAGCATGAATTTAAACATTGGAATAAATTGAACTTGGGAGGATATCATGACCACATGGATTAATACATACATTCGAGAATTTAACGTGATATTGACTAAGCATGACATGGGGTTTTAAGCTTACATTAGAATGGAATATAATTCACATAGGAAATATTATTATCATGGGTTGAATGTGAATTAATGAGGAAAACATGGATAAATTCATAATTCTACTGAGTTAAATCATAAAAGTGAGAATAAATCATACTTAGACCAAAAAGAAAATTCTGGGACTCAATGGGTGGAAGGAACACATTGATGAATGCCCCACATACTGAAGTAGAAGCTTTGAGAAACCCTTGAAATTGATCATATTCTTGAGGAACCCTAATTGCTTGAAGAAGAGAGAAAATCGCCTCTCTTGATTCTATTTGGTGGAATTGAAGATTATGTCGTGATTTGGGGCTTTGGGGTATTTATACCACCCCTTGTAAAGCCAAAATGACATGGGTTTGGCTTTTAAGGAAGTGGAAAAAGATACATAGGCCCTTAGAAACTTGGAAAAACATGCAGGAAAACACATTCCTAGTCGTTACGACTCAACTTTCGACTCGTAACGACTGGTTACGACTCGTGGTCTGAGACGTATCCTACAATTCTGGGAAAATTTTAGTCTGGTTATGATTACCACCTAACAACTTCTTATGACTGACTATGAGTCATTAGGTGAAGTCGTAATCTGAGGCTAAATCCCTGTACTCTCTACTGGACAAGGTAAGAGTCCAAAATGACTCGTAAGGTTCGGTTACGAGTCGTATGCTAGAATCGTTACCACTGGGGAGTGTTTTGGGTTACACACTATTGTGACTACGAGTCCCTCCATATGACTTGTAGTCACTGATTACGAGTCGTGTTGAGGTATCGTATTCACTGGGCTTAAGGCAAAGGGATTCACTGGAGTTGTTACGACTCATTCATGATGACTCATCAGGAGTGCTAATGACTCGTTACCTTGAGTCGTAACCATAGCAGTCTTGTTAGGACCTCAAGTAAGAATTTCCACAACTTCTTTCCATTGCCTCAAATATATACAAGGCTTGATGCGTTTGGAGCACTAACCTCGTGGGTTATTTCTTGGGAGGTTTAAAATATGAAAACTCGGGGTATTACAATAGGGCATTAACACATGCCCCTATTTTTGTATATAACAAGCATGATATATTGAAATCACAATATAACATAAGGCTTCAACGGAGATCCATATCATCATGCATAAAGTATAAATGATTCAAAATCATAAGGCAACACAAGTGCAATCACGAGAAAACACAAGTAAAAGTTGGCGCACATACACCAACTAGTGCATAAAGTAAAGAACCCATCACGACATCCCATACCACGTAGAGTACACCCTAGAAAGCATAAAGTAAAGAACTTATCACGGCATCCCACACCACCGAAGAGCACACCCAAGAGAAACAAAAAAGATTCAAGTTATCAATATATCCAAAATTCCTCACTATTCTATAGTTTTCCACAATTTCCATCAATCGGCCATTTGCCAACATTCATAATGATCATTAAATATTCGTAATTGAATGACATATATCAATATACTCATAACTGTATCCCTACCAACATATAGGCATTTATATCATCAATACACCCTATTTACTCATTATTAGCTAGCCAATGCTTATTACTAAACCAATTACTCACTAGTTATCATATAACCCCTAATTATTCTCTATCCATTATTTATCTCATAATCACTATTCAAGGGTCAACAACTAACCATTATTCACTAACTAGCCAATAGCAAGCATCTAGTCAAGATTCATCACTAGACCATATTTGATAATTAACCAATATTCATTCTAGCCATCATAATCTCACTTCACCATTCATCATATGACCACTAATCACCATTTATATACTTATTCATCTCTCAACTAACATCTCTAATTAACTAGCATCATTAATCTATAATTTCCGTTTAATAATTAATCAACATAATAGACTTAGTCATCAATAACAACTAATCACCATGATTTGCTAGACTCATTAATTCCTATCTCCTTAATAAGTTAATCATTACTATAATTAGTCATCGATGCCACTAGTTCTCTTTATCACTAAGGTTCACAACTCCATTAGTCACTATCAGCCACCTAAGCAATATCCACTACTAAGCATCTTTCATACTTAAATCAACAACTATACCATTTCAAACCTTACTTATTAGAAGACTATAACCAACATCTCTAATACCAACATTATACCTAACTACATAAGAACACTACACTAGAACATGAATAAACATATAATTGTCATATGTACGGCTAGCTGGACCCAAACTAGTAGATGTACATGTAAGCACATCAACAATCATACTCCGGCCTTGTCGGGCATCATCATATCATCATAGTATCCTTTGGACTTGTCGGATATCAATATAACATCATAATATCTTTCCGCTGCACCAGACATCATCGTATCATCACAATATTCTCTGGCCTTGTCGGGTATCATCATACTATTATAGTATCCTCCAGCCTTGCCGAGTATCAATATAACATCTAAATATCCTCGATCTTGCCAGGCATCATCATCACATCAATATATCCTCCGTCCTATCCGAGCATCATCATTACATCAATATATCCTCCGGTCTTACCAAAAATCAATATATATATTGTTGTATATATAATTTTGAGTTATATATATATATATATTGTTAACACCTAATCTTTGCCCTCCACGACTAAGTTTAATTTTGAGTTTCTTTGATTTTAAATAAAATTACAAAATTTATAATATTTAAATAAAAGACTTTTCATAATATTTTCTAGTTAATTTTATCATTTCAAGTAGAGATTATATATTCTCGTATTTGCATGCGAGATCGTATAATTTTGTTACTTAAATAACAATTTTATTAGAAATTTGATGTTAATCAAGGATTGTCTTTAAAATTAATTTGATAGGCAAAATATTGATCCAAATATAATTTATTCTAGAAATAATAATAATAATAATAATTTATTTGAAAAAAATAATTAATTTGTTTGATTTTGGTAAAACAAGAAGCTCGGGATTAAACTGATTGATAATTCGTATAGGGTTTTATTTTTATCATAGTCAATTTATTGAATCTGATCATAATTAAAATTATTTTGACCATAATTATAATGTAATTAGCCAATTAATTTTCAATATGGTTAGAATTTAAATGAAATTGATTGAAATTATAACCTAGTTGTTAATCTATTCTTATAACCCCTAAAACCCTTTAAAATTAGCTACCCATCAACACCCTTCTTCCCTTGTCCAAGCCCAACTACAACAACAATCCTCTTTCTATACTTAACAATAGCCAAACCACTTCAAACTGCCCCAACAACCTGCCCAATTAACCGACCCAGACCATAACCCTTATCTCTATTTCCCCTTAACAGCGTACAATAGACCCATTAACAACAGCAAACCCCAACAAAACAATGTTATCAACAACAACTTCAGTCGACAGTCAGCAATTAACTACCCTAACAAAACAATATCAAAGAACGACTTCAACAGCCGACAATGTTATCAACAACTACATTAACCTGTATCAACAACAACAATAACAACCACAATGTCAACGCTCAACAGTACAACAATGGCAAAAAATAGCTTAGCAACAACGTTTCAATTCGTACAATTTCAAGTCAAATCTTATCTCAATTTTGAAATTCAAATCTCAAACTTGTTTTTCCTTCTTTACCCCTCTGATTTCCCCCAAAACAACCTCAAAATTCACTATAAATACCCACCTATGTAGAGAGAAAGGAGGAGGATTCTTTGGGAAAAATTGAAGATTTTGGAGAAGCATTCCTCTAATCTCACATAACCAAAAAATTCACGGCAAAAAATAATTTATTTCAGTGAAATCACGCAAGTTTGGAGGAAGTTAATTTAAGTTCTGGCGAAATCGAATGAAACTCCGATGATGGAAACTTCATCGTTAGAGGCTCGTCATCCTAGTTTGTTGCCCCCAAAAGGTACAAACCCACCTCTTTTCACTTCACTTTCATCTCCTTTTTCTTCATCCGTTTTGGTTCCATGAAATAAAATTTGCTTCGATTTTGAATTCTTGCTAGTATCGATATTGTAGTGTTGTAAACAAGAACCTGATTGTGGTTTACGAAAGTCATTTTGTGTGTCTGTGAGCATGTCAACTTGTGATTTATTTTGGGTCTCAAGTTTGATGCTTTTGTTCCATGCCAATTAAGTTTGGAATATGATTTTGGTGTTCTGTCCACTTGTTTAACATATTGTTGTTTTCATATAATAATATGTCGCTTAAGATTAATGATATGGCTTGATGAGGTTGTGCGTAAATGAAAGTACGGAACTATATTTAGCCTATTATGTAAATACCCCTTTGTCGTTTTTAGGGCCCTTTTTGCCCTAAAAATCAGTTTCGATGAAAAGGTATTTTGGCGCTAAGTTTTATTTTGCATCTAAAATTCATAAATATGTGTATTGTTTATCCCATTTGAGTGTGATTGCTCGTCTCTGAAAAGCTAAAAACAATATACTGAATTTTCCATTCCTCTCGGTAAATGGTTGTCTTGAAAGAATGTGTGAAACCTTCTTCCTCTACTTTTGCTTTGTTTCAAACAATATGGGGTTGCCACGAGCACCCAAAATTATCGTTTTCCTTCGTTCATAAGCTTTTGGTCTCCATACAAGGTTGAAAAGTTTATCACTATAAAGACATCATATATTTCATGAATGTGTTATTTTAAACTTGGAAAGGACCCTCCACTTGCGCGAAACATTAAAGTTTGATTTGAAAGTATTTGATTTGAAAGTAGCTCACTGTTATGTTCCATCTTTCTAATTTAAAAATTCCCTTAAAGAATAGTTTTTTAAACCTTGTCATCTAATCATAATTTTTCTTGAATTATTATGTTGTACATGGTTTTTTTACACAAATTAGACACCACTATATGCCATATCTCATTAAGGTAGTTTCCAGAAAATGTAGTTTTCCTTGGTTCGGTTCCAACAATGAACTGTACCAATGTGGTAATTTATCTAGTGAGTTTAGTAACTAGAACTTCAATGTCATGGTTCTTTTTCGTTTTTATTAAAATATGCGTTTGTAAAATAATGGAAAGTATGTTTTCGTCGTCACCCGGAGGAAAAGACACTTCTTATGCTCAGATAATCATCCTTTGTGCTCCTTATGGACTAAACCCGAGACTATTGTGTTTTATTTCGAGTTTGGTCTTTTGCTTGCTCACAGTTTTAGTCTAATTGGATTTCTCAATTTTTGTTCACGTCATATTGTTTAAGGGTTTAGAATGCATGTTCTTTAAAACTAAGCAATTCTTATCCATAGTTTCTCATTAGTTGGCATTAAAACAACTAACTGAATTATCTTTTTAAAAAAAGAAAAAAACTAATAATGTATGGCTAACTTCCAACTTTCTCCTAGTTAATGATCTTAAGAAATAATTTTACCAGCATATAATACAACTTAGAATGAAAAAAATATGGACCAACCTGGAGGTAAAGTTTGTCATTTCCAACTGAACTTTCTTAAAAAAGAAGTTATTTTTTTGGGTGACCTATTAAAAATAGGACAAGAGGATAAATAGGCTAGTATGGATATGTTCGCAATGTGTGGTGTTATTACTACTTGGCTACTAATCCTTATTTTTTATATCATGTGCATGAATTCGTTTGAGTCCTTTTTCCCTGCATCCTCATTGAGACCATCCCAACTTCGCATGAAAACCTCAAGACCAAGTCCCAAGAGGACTGTTTTGCACTGGTATGCAGTGGTATACCATGGACAGCTTCTGATGTACATTCGTATACGCTATATATAGAGGATTTACAGGTCAAAGTTGGTTGATATACGTCTAGATTTGATGCATGATGAAGCTGGGAGCAAGTATACAGGGTCTAATATGCTGATATACAACATATATACACAAAAACGCAGGAAGAAAAGGGGGATGATATACACATAGTATACACTCCATAATTCAAAGCCCAAAGGTGGGCAGCTTCAGTGATGGGCTAACTAAGGGCCCAATTTCAATTCTTGTATTAGTTTTGTAGCTTGTATTACTTATTTGTTTTAACTAATTTTTTTAATCAATTAACATAGACAAATTCTCTAAAGTGTTGTCATTTTTATTTTATCTTAGATTTCTTTTACTTAATTCATAATTTCTTCACCTAATTTATATTTTCTAAAACAGATTAAATTGGTTCCTTCGATTTTCTCCTTAAACTAAGTCTTTTAAAAATTGAGTATTTTATTTCAAAATTGCATTTGTTATGTTCATATAACTAATAGTTTATTTGGATTAAAGTAACTTTCTTCAAACCTAAGAAATTAATTTTTCTTGTAAATTATTACTTTTCACGATTAATATGATACTTTTAATTTGATATGCTTTTAACATTTTTTAATAAATGTTATTTATAACAAAAACAAACTTTCCTATGGTATTAATAATAAAAAAATAAAAAATTATAATCTTTTTATTTTACAAAAGCAAAATTCATTTTCCTCAAAGAAAAAATGGCAACTCAATTTAAATCAAATAGAATGTTTCTCCTTTAAATAAATACGTGTCATTTTAAATAAATAAATAAATAATTTTAACATTCTTATAAAATTAAGTGTTTACAAAATTCAACCTTTTGCAAAATTAGTCTTTTTTAAGTTAGTCAAAAAATATTTGGTTCATCATTTTAAACGGACGCTCCTAAGTGCCTTAAAAATCTTCTCTGGACATTAATTGAACCCTTACCCATTATCTCTAGTTTTAAAGGTTTATTTCTGTTTTGAACCTTTGAAATACTTTTTCTTGATTTTTCTATAAAAGTCAAGTGGCGATTTCGTGAATTTCTTAAAATTATTTTGAAATTTCCTTGAATCTTTTGAAATAGTTTTAAGAGGGTCAAAATCATTCTCTTTTTAAATGAAATCCGAAAAGGATAAAACAAAAATGACAACTCTACTGGAGATTTAACTAGGTTTTAATCAAATATTTGAACTAACTTATTTGACTAACTATTTGGATCTGTACTATTTAACTATTTTTTTCCTTATGTGCTTAAATTTTTGCAAAATTTAAATTGTTGTATTTTATGGCATACTTCTACATTTGAATATATAAACTATTTTGGAGTTTCGTGGATGTCTCGACCCTATTTATCAATTCCAAATGAAGTGTTAGAAATACAATAGTTTATTGGCATGTTAGGCATCTGATGGTTGTTCATATTTTCAAACCTGAGTTGTCCGCTTGGGAACCTGGTCAAAGCCCACTCTAGATACCTAGGATAGAGAGAAACCAAAACTTTTTTAGGCATGAGCCTAGGATGAACCAATACCTGAAGGGGTATTAGGCCCATTAGAAGAACCTATCTTACGCCTATTGGCCATGAGTTAATAACAGATGATCATTCTTTATGTGTTTTAATTAAAGGATTTAATGCCAAATTGTATGGATGATTGTCCCCTGGGATATATTTGGGGGCAATGGAACGTCTTACAAACGGCATATATACCCTTCAAACGCTAGGCTTACCTTTGGCTCGAAAGGTCAAATGTATGCTAGGACGTGTAAATGTTTACGTGCTAAAGTGTTTTATTATTTTTCTTTATCAATATTTTCTTGATCTGTGCGTTTAAATAACATATCTTTGTCTTTAAACAGGACTAGCCCATTATTTTATTTCGAAGTCTTAGAGTGTTAATAGACATATAAGACTCAAAGTTTGAATCCTTCTAAAATATCCTTATAAGTCTGTTGATAAAATTTCTTCCAGTTTACCCAATTTGTTCAAAATTTCATTAGGTCATCATCTAATTCACATTAACCACATTGCTCTCACAATTCGCTTTTTCTCGCACTTGATTATAGTTAGAGCTATCCATATACTTTACTAATGAAAAGATTATATAGTCTTTAAAACAACTTTTCCTATAAGCCCTTCGGGATGTTTATTTGTAAATAGCTGATTTCTTCAAATCACATAGTTCATTCTATTTGAGGTGTTGTTTTCCTCATTAAATTCAAGATCCATCAAATGATCAAAGCTGTGATTATTTGGTCACTTTCCCAAGTGTTTTATCCTTCAAATTTTAGGCTTAGTCCATTTCAAACCAAATATATGTCATTTATTTTGTGTATTACTTTGGTC
Source organism: Capsicum annuum (assembly GCF_002878395.1). Lineage (NCBI taxonomy): Eukaryota > Viridiplantae > Streptophyta > Magnoliopsida > Solanales > Solanaceae > Capsicum > Capsicum annuum. The sequence continues at coordinate 62,692,085 of NC_061117.1, forward strand.
AATCATTACGATCATGGACTAACTTTTTACTTTTTGAGTGTTTTACTTTCCTTTAAAGAGAGGCTGATTTGTGTTGGTAGTCAAACTTGTTAGCTTCACAAAGACAAAACTAATCGCTAATAGAATACCAATATATCATACAATCTAAGGTCAAGAAAGAAACTATAGAGTCATCGGTTCTTGCTTGGGCTAACGGAAGGACTCGTTCAACTATGGATCCTAGTCTGATCAGCACAAATACCACATCCGAGTTAGTTCCCACCTTCTCTTTGGCAATGGACCGGAGTGCCTCGATAGGAAGAGAAATAACCCTAGAGTTCATTGTCGGTTTGGAGCAATAAATTTCCAAGCTAAGGCTCATGGTGTACAAAGTAGAACACCTTCTTATACTCCTCCAAACATGACTCTGCCTCCTGATGCTCGACAAAAAGGACCTATGTTTCCAACGTTAAAAGGAGTTGATTGGGAGGGTTATGTTGCTTATGTTTCTCAGAATGTCCCTTTTGAGTACACATTTGCTCATCTAAAGGTTTAGAACATATCATTGTCACCCCAAGCTCTGGCAGTGTACACTTATTCTGTTTCCCCACCAATGACTCCAACTCAAGCGCTATACCGCTTATATGCTAATAATTATGTTGAAACTGAAAATAAGCCGAGAATGTACATTGATAAGACAGAGAACCAAAATCTCAAGGTCTTGGAAGATGCAATGAGAAGCCTTCGGGGGCTTGGGAATATCCAAAGTGTGAAGTATGAAGAGTTATGTGTATTTCCCGAGATCGAGTTGCCTTCTAGTTATAAGATCCCAAAGTTTGAAAAAATTGATGGGTCCAGAAATCCTTTCTTTCATTTGAAAACTTATTGTTAAAAGTTTATTGGCGTGGGCAAAAATAAAAGAATACGGGTTAAGTTAGTCAGTCAAAGCTTGAGTGGAAAGGCTTTAGAATGGTATGCTAAATAAGATGTGACTAAATAGCGCACTTGGTATGACCTGGCAAATGCTTTTTCGGATCACTACAAGTTTCATGTCGATATTATTCCTGATAGAATCTCTATCACAAAGCTAAGGCATTAAACAAATGAGTGTTTTTGTGAATATGCCATACGGTGGAGAGAAGAGGCAACTAGGGTCTATCCTCCTATAGAGGAAGCTGAAATGATCAACTACTTCATTCATGCACTAAATCTCAAGTATTTTGATTGCATGGTAACAATGGATGGAAAAATATTTATTGAAATTGTCAAGACTAGAGAAATGATTAAGGATAGCCTCAAGACTAGAGAAATGATTAAGGATAGCCTCAAGGATAGCCAACTTTGACATTGGCTACAAAGTTGAGAATCAGACGTTGCTGAAATCGGAGTATAATATTTGAATTTCTCTATGCTTAAAGCACTCCACGTCAGAAAGACTCAAGTACTTTGCATTTTAACCTGGAGTAGAATTTTTTAGCAGATCTCAAAAATTCCATACTAAATAATGTACTAAGTTATAAGAAAGATCGAGAGTTTCCATATTACACATCAGGGCAGATTTTTTGAGGAAGATCCTCAAAATTTCCACAAAAACCCTACTTCAAGATCAGAAAAGTTTGCAAATCAATGATTGACAAGGTGCACCAGGAGAGCAAGACAATACCAACACAGTCAGTGTCTCAAAACTAAGAATTTTTCTTTGAATGTGGGAACAGTGAAGTCACAAAGTTGACAATGTTAAGCATGACAAAGGGCATTATCAGATCCACTGTGGTCTTGTCATAATAATCTAGACAACTTCTCTCCTCCATTTTTCTCTTGATTTATGCTTCTATTACTTTTTTATGATCTCTAACACTTTCTCTAATTTATAAGGAAATGATGGGGCATAATGATGAAGATGTGGAGATATTATCCAAACTACCATTTCTAAGTCATCATGGGTCAAATAAGTTTTTCTTTATTTTTAAACTATATCTTTTGTTACACGCCTCACTTAGTTATAACAAGTTATTGTATTATTAATAAGTGTTGTTCAAGTTATATAAGTGATGTTATGCAAGATCGCCTTTAAGAAGTAATGAAAAAGTATCCTTTCAAAGTTTGAGGATTCAATCCAGAAGCTCAGGGCATGCACAAGTCCTATAAAGGACTCCTGATTCAAAGGATGAAGTTCAACAAATCAACATCTACTTTTCTTATTATATTTGGTCATCCGCCCTTTCAAAAGAACACATTTTATTTGGGTCGTTCACCTTTTCTAAAGGACATATCTTATTATATTTGGGTTATCACCCTTTAAGAGGATATATTGGGTCGTCAGTCTGTTTAAAATGGTATGTTACATTCAAGATAGGTCATCTTTCTTTCAAAGGGACATATTGGGTCATCACCCTTTTTCAAAGTGACATGGTATATTCAATATTGGGCGTCCGCCTTTCAATGAGACACGTTGGGCCGTCACCCCGTTCTAAGTGACACATTATATTCATGTTGGGTCATCCGCCTTTCAATGAGACATATTGGACCGTCACTCCGTTAAAAGTGGCATGTTACTTTCAAAATAGATTGTCCGCCTTTTAATGAGATACATTGGTCCGTCACTCCATTCAACGTGGTATGTTACATTAAAAATAGGTCATCCATCTTTCAATGAGACATTTTGGACCATCACTCTATTCAAAGTGGCATGTTACATTCAAACTAGGTTGTTCGCCTTTCAATGAGACACGTTGGATCATCACTCCGATCAAAGTGGCTGTGCAAATTGGCTCATCAACAATCTCAATATAGCATGTTAAAACAGGTTTACACCAATCTACGTTTGTGTAATGCTACATTTACAACTAATTATTTGTCTGTGTTGTTGTTGAGAACATCCAAAAGGATGAAATTCTCAAATCAAAACCACAGGTATGGACGACCCCAAAAAGGACGCGACACAATGTGGGACTCTTTCTTATCAGCAAACTGGGACATAGTCTGAAGAGGAATTTCAAACTCTTTGGACGCGAGCTGAAGGACGACTTCCACCACCATCAAACCATATTTTGAGATATTTTAATTTCATTTTCACTTTCAGGACACTTCTAAACTCATACTGGAAGTAACCTTCTCTTTCCTTCAAATTCGAGTGATAACGCACTCAGAGTTTTGGAAATTATTTCCAGGTAAATTCTTGCCTATTGATGTTAAGGATCTCACATTCATGGTTAAAATGTTATAGGCCACTTTTCCATAAGCTTAAATAACTTATCACTCGTCCCAAGTCAAAGATCGTCTAAAATAAAAGACTATATTTTCTACTGATTGAGTCAAACTACATGCAGTCTGATTCCTTGAGTCTCGAGGATATGTAGGCTAAGCTCTATGTAGAAAACTCGACTGCATTCCAACCTCCCTCCAATTTTCTTATTCCCTAGCTTTTTACTTTTATTAAAATTTAAAAATCAGGATAGCTTGTAAATTCTTTAAAAATCATGCTTTAAATCAAGCTCGATGAATTACAAGTGGCCCGAATTCATATGTAACTTGAGATATGTAGGAAACCTGACACCAGGGTCCATCCATAACTCTCTAAAACTCATGCGGAAGCCAACCCCTTCGAGAAACGAATGTATGGTCGGACAAAAAATTAGGTTCGTTAATCTTCCTTTGCCCAGGGTTACTTACATACACCCTATCCAAAGAGAGGGGACAGTTATTGACATCTAATTTTTTTCCTCCACGACTAAATTTAATTTTGAGTTTCTTTGATTTTAAATAAAATTACAACATTTATGTTATTCAAATAAAAGACTTCTCATAATATTTTCTAGATAATTTTGTCATTTTAAGTAGCGATTATATATTCTTGTATTTGCATACGAGATCGTATGATTTTTTTACTAAAATAACTATTTTATTAGAAATCTGATTTTAATCAAGGATTGTCTCTAAAATTAATTGTTAGGCAAAATATTGATCCAAATATAATTTATTCTAAAAATAATAATAATAATTAATTTGAAAAAAAGAATAAATAATTTATTTGATTTTGTTAAAACAAAAAGCTCGGAATTAAATTGGTTGATAATTCGTGCAGGGTTTTATTTTAATTTTAGTTAATTTATTAAATCTGATCATAATTAAAATTATTTTGGCCATAATTGTAATGTAATTAGCCAATTGATTTTCAATATGCTTAGAATTTAAATAAAACTGATTGAAATTATAACCTATTTGTAAATCTATTCTTATAACCCCTAAAATCCTTTAAAATTAGCTATCCACCAACACCCCTATTCCCTTCTCCAGGCCCAACAACAACAACAATCCCTTTTCTTTGCTTAACAGCAACCTAACCACTTCAAACCGCCCTAACAACCAACCCAATTAATAACCCGGCCCACAACCCTTATCTTTATTTCCTCTTAACAGCGTAAAGCAAACACATTAACAATAGCAAACCCCAACAAAACAACATTATAAACAACAGCTTCAACTGACAGTCAGCAATTAACCACCTCAACAAAATAATGTCAAACGACGACTTCAACAGCCGATAACGTTACCTACAACTACATTAACCCGTATCAGCAACAGAAATAACAACCATAGTTTCAACGTTCAACAGTACAACAACGGCAAAAAATAGCTCACCAACAATGTTTCAATTCGTACAATTCCAAGTCAAATCTTATCTCAATTTTGAAATTCAAATCTCAAACTTATTTTTTCTTTTTTACCCCTCCGTTCTCCCCCAATACAACCTCAAAATTCACTATAAATACCCACCTATATAGAGAGAAGGGGGAGGATTTTGGGGGAAAATTGGGGATTTTGGAGGAGCATTCCTCTAATCTCACGTAAAAAATTCACGAAAAAAAATAATTGACTCCAGTGAAATCATGCAAGTTTCGAGGAAGTTAATTTGAGTTTCGGCAAAATCGAGTGAAACTCTGGTGGTGAAAACGTCATCATTATAGGCTCGACGTCATAGTTTACTGCCATAAAAAAGGTACAAACCCGCCTCTTTTCACTTCACTTTCATCTCATTTTTATTCATCTATTTTGGTTCCATGTAATAAAATTCGCTTCGATTCTCAATTCTTGCTATTATCAATATTCTGGTGTTGTAAACAAGAACCTGATTGTTATTTATGAAAGTCATTTTGTGTGTCTGGGAGCATGTCAACACGTGATTTATTTTGGGTCTCAAGTTTGATTGTTTTGTCCCATGCCAATTAAGTTCAGAATATGATTTTGGTTTTCTGTCCACTTGTTTAACATATTGTTGTTTTAATATAATAATATATCGCTTTCGCTTAATATTAATGATATGGATTGACGAGGTTGTGCGTAAATGAAAGTACGAAACTATATTAAGCCTATTATGCAAATACCCCTTTGTCGTATATTAGAGATTATGTTGGTATCGCCCTTTTATCCCTGAAAATCAATTTCGATGAAAAGGTATTTTGGTACTAAGTTTTCTTTTGCATATAAAATTCATAAATATGCGTATTTTTTTACCCCAGTTGGGTGCGATTACTCGTCTAAAAAAAAGCTAAAAAAATGTACAGAATTTTCCATTCCTCTCGGTATGTGGTTGTCTTGAAAGAATGTGTGAAACCTTGCTCCTCTGCTTTTGCTTCTTTTCGAATAATATGGGGCTACCACGAGCACCCAAAATTATCATTTTCCTTCGTTAATAAGCTTTTGGCTGCCACACAAGGTTTGGAAGTTTATCACTATAAATACGTCATATATTCCTTGAATGTGTTGTTTTAAACTTGGAAAGGACCCTTTGTTTGTGCAAAACATTATAGTTTGATTTGAAAGTAGCTCATTGTTATATTCCATCTTTCTAGTTTAAAAATTCCCTTAAATAATTCTTGTCATTTTTGTTTCTCGCCATTTTTCGGTGTCAGCATGATATATTTTAAGAGTAAAAGAGCTGATCTTTCTCACTATCTTTGCATTGACCCTTTTTGCCAGAATAGTTTCTTTAAACCTGGTTATCTAATCATAAGTTATCTTGAATTATTATGTTGTACATGGTTTTTTCACACAAATTAGACACCACTATATGACATATATCATTAAGGTAGTTTTCAGAAAATGTCGTTTTCCTTGGTTCGGTTCCAACAATGCACTGTTTGTTAGGAAAGATGAGCACACAATCAAAGAGCCCGACAGTGTAGCAGCGAAAAATATCCAAGAATAAACTTTCTCTTTCAACTTGAACCAAGAGGAGACAAATAAATCCAGGAAAAATAGAGTAATATACAAAAAACAACTCAACCAAATGAAACAAGACTGAAATAAAGGCAATCACACGAGACACAAGATTTACGTGAAAAACCCTTTAGTGTGAAGAGTAAAAAACCACTGGACCAAAACCTCCACTACAATCACCAAAGAGTTACAATATTGTCCTCCAAAATGGCCACCAAACAAGTTCCAAACAATAAGAAACAATACATAATCCACAACACCAAACACTAGAGAAATAAAGAAGTGAAAGCATAAAAAATGCAGCTACTACTCGGGAATGAAGAACAGGAGCTACAGGCCTCCAAATCAAGCTCCATCAGCTCTTAATAAAATATTGAGATTAGAGAAATAAGTAGTCCCAAAAACAGCTCAATCGGACAAGAAACAAAGCGAAAATTGCAATTTGAAGTTGACAGCTGTGGCTGAAATTTAGGTGCGAAACTCAGCTTTATTTTTCTCTCTTTGGTTGCTGAAAACTCTCTTTTTGTGATGGTGAATAAGACCTAAAAAGATCAATATATATGCCCCATAGTAATGGTCCTATGGGCAAAAGTGGGTTGGTCTAAATTAGGCTTCATTTTATCCATATAGGAAGGGACAAAGGCCCATGACCCAATAATTCTCCCCCTCCTGACTATGTAGAGGAGACTACCATCCCGGCGATCATGCAACAATTTTCAAACTTCCCTCTTGGAAAAGCTTTAGTCATCATGTCGGAACAATTATCATTCGTATGAATCTTCTCAAGTTCAAGCAACTTAGAATCCAACACATCCCGAATCTAATGGTATCTCACATCAATGTGGTTAGACCGACCATGAAATGTAGAATTCTTGCCAAGATATATGGCACTTTGACTGTCATAATAAAGCACATACCTCTCTTGAACACAACCAAGTTCCCCCAAGAATCTCTTCATCCAAAGCAATTCTTTACAAGTTTCAACGGCAGCAATAAACTCAGCTTTTGTAGTAGATAGAGCATCACATTCTTACAACCTAGATTGCCAAGACACAGCTCCCCCTGCAAAAGTAACCAAATACCCTGAAGTAGACTTGCGAGTATCAGCATCACCGGCTATATCTGAATCAATATAACCACAAAGAATAGGCTTTCCTGTACCAAAACACAAACTCAGACTAGAAGTGCCACAAAGATATCTCATAATCCACTTCACAGTATTTCAATGTTCTCTTCCCGAATTAGAAAGAAAACGACTAACAACACCAACAACAAGAGTAATATCCAGTCTTGTGCAAACCATTGCATACATCAAACTACCAATAACTGAAGCATAAGGAACTTTCTTCATATCTTTCTTCTCATCATCACTGGAAGGACACTGCTTCATACTCAACTTGAAGTGCATAGCTAAAGGTGTACTGACAACCTTAGCCTTTTCCATGTTAAAACTTCGAAGTACTTTCTGAATATACTTCTCTTGTGATAACCACAACTTCTTGGCCTTTCTGTCATGGACAATCTGCATGCTAAGAATCTGCTTTGCTGGTCCTAAGTCTTTCATAGAAAAAGACTTACTCAACTCTTGCTTCAACTTTTGAATCCAGCAAGCATTATGACCAACAACAAGCATGTCATCAACATAAAACAACACAATAATAAAGTCACCATCAAAGAATTTTTGCACAAAAATGCAATGTTCTGAAGTAATCTTCTTGAAGCCCTGCTGACTTATAAAGGAACCAAACTTCCTATACCACTTCCTATACAACCAGAGAAAATATCTCATCAAAATTAACTCCCTTTTTCTGGTTAAATCTCTTTACAACCAATCTAGCTTTGAACTGTAGAATTGGATTACCATCTTCATGCTTCACCCGAAAAACCCACCTATTTTTCAAAGCTTTTTGTCTTTAGGCAGCTTAACCAAATCAAAGGTATGATTTTCTTGCAAAGATTTAATTTCATCTTCAATAGCATCAAACCACTTTTCTTTTTCTTCACTTTCCATGGCCTCATTAAGACTCTCAGGTTCTCCCCCGTCAGTCAAGAGTACATACTTACTGGAAGAATAACGAGATAAAGGTATTCTCTCTTGTAGATCGTCTGAGAGAACTCTCTAGAGCATCAACAACTGGTTGCTGATCAACCATATCAACTTGCACTAGAGCATCAACAACTTTTTGCTAGTCATTCTGAACATGATCATCATCTTCATTATTAACTTGATTTTCATCATCATGAAGATTTCCTTCAGGAGCAGTAGTCAAAGGAACTAGATCAACATCAACTAGACTCTCACTACTCTGAGAATCAACCTTCTCAGCTTTGTTAAAATCTTTAATTATTTGGTCTTCAAAGAACATAACATCGCAGCTTCTAATAAGTTTCTTCTCAACTGGATCATAGAAGCGATAGCCAAATTCATCTTGACCATAATCAATGAAGATACACTATCTAGTTTTAACATCCAACTTTGACCTTTCATCCTTAGGAACATGAACAGAATATTTACACCCAAAGACTCTAAGATGATCATAAGAAACATTCTTACCAGACCAAACTCTGTTAGGGACATCACTATTCAAAGTAACAGTAGGAGATAAATTGATAACATAAACAACCGTATTAAGTGCTTCTGCCCAAAAGGAATCTTGCAGTTTAGTATCTGAAAGCATACATCTAACCCTCTTAACTAGTGTTCTGTTCATCCTCTCTGCTAAGCCATCCAACTGAGGAGTCTTTGGAGGAGTTTTCTGATGTCGAATATCCTACTCTCTGCAATATCTATCAAAAGGACCAATATACTCACCACCATTATCTGAACGGATGTATTTCAATTTCTTCCCTGTCTGTCTTTCAACCAAGGCCTGAAAATTCTTGAACACATCAAGTACTTGATCATTGGACTTCAAAGAAAATACCCAGAGTTTGCGAGAATGATCATCAATAAAAGTCACAAAGTAAAGTGCACCACCATGAGACCTTACTTTAAAAGGACCGCACAAATCAAAATGCACCAACTCCAGTAAATCGAGCTTTCTTGAAGGCTGATGACTCTGAAAAGAAACTCTTTTCTGTTTACCGGCTAAGCAATGAACACACTTCTTCAACTTTGCTTGTTTTACTCTAGAAAGCAAATTTTTCTTAGACAAACTATCAATCCCCTTCTCACTCATATGACTCAACCTTCTATACGACAACTCTGATGAAGTATCATTCTCCACCAAGTTTATCAAGCCTCTAGAAGTAGAGCCCTGAAATATGTACAAGTTAGACAACTTGTCACCTCGATCCACAATCATCAAACCTTTAGTAAGCTTCCACTGGCTAGCACCAAGGGTATTAACATAACCCTCATCATCAAGAATTCCTACAAAAATCAAATTCAGGCGAACATCTGGAGCATGCTTGACATTATTGAGAACTAGTTTGGAACCATTGTGACTTTCCAAATAAATCGTGCCAATGCCAAGTACTTTAACTTCATCATTATTGCCCATTTTCAAAATCCTAAAATTACCTGGAGTATAAGAAGAAAATAATTCCTTCTTTGTTGTAACATAAGAAGTAGCACCAAAATTCACAAACCGGCTAGACTCATCGTGAACAAGATTAATGGCATTCTCACCACAAGAAACAAGAAGATCATCATTAGCAATAATAGCAACACATTTTCATTATCAAACTTTACACCCATTCCGGACAGCTGGTCAAGGACACCCTGAAAATCATTTATATGATCAGAAATAGGACTGCCCCCTTTATACCTGATATTCATCAATTGCTTAATGAGGAACAACTTGTTATTGCCAGTCTTCGAAGCATAAAGTGTCTTGAGCTTGTCCCACAAACTTCTAGCACGTGTCTCATTAACAATATGATTTATAACATTATCTTCAACCCATTGTCTGATATAGCCACAAACCTGTAAGGGCTAAAATTCCCAATCCTCGTCTGTCATGGATTCAGGTTTAGTAGATGCAAACACAGGTAGATGCATTTTCTTAACAAATAGAAGATCTTTCATCTTGACTTTCCAAGTATGATAGTTACTACTATTCAAACACACCATCTTGCTCATATTTGCCTCCATCATTTAAATCGACAATCAACAACAACTTGGGTTTGATACCATTTGTTAGGAAAGTCAAGCACACAATCAAAGTGTCCGACAGGGTAGCAGCGGAAAATACCCAAGACTAAACTTTCCCTTTAAACTTGAACAAAGAAGAGACAAATAAACTCAAGCAAAATAGAGTAATATACAGCAAAAAACTCAACCAAATAAAATAAGACAAGAATAAAGACAATCACACGAGACACAAGATTTACGTGAAAAACTCTTCAGTGTGAAGAGTAAAAAACCACGGGACCAAAACCTCCACTATAATCACCAAAGAGTTACAATATTGTCCTCCAAAATGGCCACCAAACAAGTGCCAAACAACAAGAAACAATACATAATCCACAGCACCAAACACTAGAGAAATAAAGGAGTGAAAGCACCAAAAACGCAACTACTGTTCGGGAATGAAGAACAGGAGCTACAGGCCACCAAATCAAGCTCCGTCAGTTCCTAATCAACGATTGAGATGAGAGGAACAAGAAGTCTCAAAAATAGCTCAATCAGACAAGAAACAAAGCTAGAATAACAATTTGAAGTTGACAGCTGTGGCTGAAATTTAGGTGCGAAAATCAGCTTTGTTTTTCTCTCTTTGACTATTGAAAACTCTTTTTTTTTTTATGGTGAATAAGACCTAAAAAGATCAATATATATGCCCCATAGTAATGGGCCTATGGGCAAAAGTGAGTTGGTCCAAATTAGGCTTCATTTTATCCACATAGGAAGGGACAAAGGCCCATGACCCAACACTGTTACCAATATGGTAATTTATCTTGTGAGTTTAGTAACTAGAAATTCAATGTCACGGTTCTTATGTTTTTATTAAAATATGAGTTTGTGAAATAATGGAAAGTATGTTTTAGTCATCACCCGGAGAAAAGGACACTTGTTGAGTTCAGATAATCATCCTCTGTGCTCCTTATGGAACTAGACATGAGACTTGGAGTTTGATATTTTGTTTGCTTACAGTTTTAGTCTTAATTGGATTTCTCAATTTTTGTTCACGTCATATTATTTAAGGGTTTAGAATGCATGTTCTTTAAAACTACGCAATTCTTATCCCTAGTTTGTCATTAGTTGGCATTAAAACAACTAATTGAATTATCATTTCTTTTTTTAAAAAAACTAATAATGTATGGCTAACTTCCAACTTTCTCCTAACAAATGAATATTAGAACATCATCTTAAGAAATAATTTTACAAGAATATAATACAACTTAGAATGGAAAAAATATGGACCAACCTGGAGGAAAAGTTTGTCATTTCCAACTGAACTTTCTTAAAAAAAAAAGTTATTTCTTTGGGTGACCTATTAAAAATAGGACAAGAGGATAAATAGGCTAGTGTGGATACGTTTTCAATGTGTGGTGTTATTACTACTTGGCTGCTAATCCTTATCTTTTATCTCTTGTGCATGAACTCGTTTAAGTCTTTTTTCCTGCGTCCTCATTGGGACCAACCCAACATCGTGTCAAAACCTCAAGACCAAAATCCAAGAGGACTGTTTTGCACTGGTATACAGTGGTATGCCATGGAAAGCTTCTGGTATACATTCATATACGTTGTATATATAGGCTTTACAGGTCAAAGGTGGTTGATATACGCCTAGATTTGATGCATTACAGGGTCTTATACGCTGATATACATCATATATACACAAAAGCGCAGGAAGAAAAGGGGATGATATACACACATAGCATACACTGCAGAAAAATGGACTGAAGTCCATAATTCAGAGCCCAAAGCTGGGCAGCATTATTAATGGGCTAACTAAGGGCCCAATTTCAATTCTTGTATTATTTTTCTAGCTTGTATTGCTTATTTGTATTAACTAACCTTTTAATCAATTAACCTAGACAAATTCTCTAAAGTGTTGTCATTTTTATTTTATCATAGTTTTCTTTTACTTAATTCATAATTTCTTCACCTAATTTATATTTTTTAAAACAGATTAAACTGATTCCTTCGATTTTCTCATTAAAATAAGCCTTCTACAGATTGAGTATTTTTTTTCAAAATGGCATTTGTTATGTTCATATAACTAATACTCTATTTGGATTAAAATAAATTTCTTCAAACTTCAGAAACTAATTTTTCTTGTAAATTCTAACTTTTCACGATTAATATGATACTTTTAATTTGATATGCTTTTAACATTTTTTTCAAAAAGTGTTATTTATAACAAAAACGGACTTTCCTATGGTATTAATGATAAAAAAAACAATTATAATCTTCTTCTTTTACAAAAACAAAATTCATTTTCCTCAAAGAAAAATGGCAACTCATTTTAATTCAAATAGAATGTTTTCCCTTTGAATAAATACATGTCATTTTAAATAAATAAATAGTTTTAACATTGTCTATAAAATCAAGTGTTTACAAAATTCAACCTTTTGGAAAATTAGTCTTTTTTAAGTTAGTCAAAAAATATTTGGTCACCATTTTAAACGGGCGCTCCTAAGTGCTTTAAAAGCCTTCTTAAGGCGTTAATTGAATGAACCCTTACCCATCATCTAGTTTTAAAAGTTTATTTTTATTTTTGAACCTTTGAAATTCTTTTAAGTTTTCTTGATTTTTCTATAAAAATCAAGTGGTGACTCGGTAAATTCTTACAATTATTTTGAAATTTCCTTGAATCTTTTGAAATAGATTTAAGTGGGTCAAAACCATTCTCTTTTAGAATGAAATTTGAAAAGGACAACACACACACACATATATAATAAAGAACAAGCCCCACAAGGGCTAAAGTAAATGACAAACCCCGTGAGGGATAAAGTAAAGTGCAAGCCCAACGAGGGCTAAAGTAGCAGAGATGTAAGGAGAAGCATACCTTTATATATCATCTTTCGTCGTCAAGGACAATTTATCTAAAAATATATGAATATATATAGAAGGAATATTACAAAGCTTTAATGGGTTCAACATGGTTAGTGGCATAGCTTCTTATATAGTAAATAAATATACCTTCAAGAGCCCTTTAACATGACTCATAATATTAGTAACACGAAGGCTTTCTAGCATAATCACTCTAGACAAAAGCATAACATGAGTCCAAACATAATCTATATAGTGTTCTTGTACATAGTCAATAAGTGTGCCTTATAGCACTATTTACATCACCGTTTCTAACATCGACAATAAGAAAGATTTTCAATATGATTTATTAGCCTAATTATTAAGCATGATCATAACTTGGGTAATAGTATAGTTAAGGGCTAGAACAGTAGCCTAAACAATGGCTTAATTAAACGTATAATTAATGACTCATCTTTACATAATTTATAATCTAGTCGTTTAGACCTTGGGCATAACCATAAGTGATATCATGAACAATGGCTCGTTAGTAATGTATTCGTTGGCCTACTATTGGCCTAAAGATAATTTATCATTAGTATGAACGATGGCTAAAGCATGACCTAATATATCACTTATTCATAGCGTGGTTGATAACATCATTCATGGCTTAGGCCATATTATAGTCAAGGGCTCATTTAATAGCATGTTCATTAGCCCAAACAATAGTTAATCACAATAACATATTTAGTAGCTTGGGGTAAGCCTTAGCCAAAAAGGCATACAAAGTCTTAGACACTTGGGCATCATTTCCAATGCCATTCCACATAACCAACAAGTACCAAGAATCATCAATATTACCATAAAGGGGCACTCTCTAGTCAATTACTAAGCGTAAGGGTTCAAGGGAACTAATCATGAGTCTTGCCTTAAGGTGGATCAACAATCCCATATCTAAATCTCCGAATGCATTTGAAGTCAATTTCTACCCCAGACTAGGCTATGGTATCTAAATGAACTCTTAGATGTAAAACAAGCCACCATAAGCCCCAAGGTAGATATTCTACTCAAGCACTATTACTAAGTCCAATGGAACTAAGGCAACCTTTACTAGTATTAGCAACTAAGGCCAACTTACTCTAAGTGTGAGCAACTAGAACATTTCACCTAAGGTTAAGTATTCTAAGGCGTTCTCATGCTAAACATGAGTAATTAAGGCTATTTCACCTAAAAAAAACATGAGTAATTAAGGCTATTTCACCTAAAAATAATGGGAAACAAGTCAACTTTTCAACCTCTAAGATTCGCATAGCTTAATTGGTCCAACTAACTCAAGTCTTGCATTTCATCAAACCAATACTTAAAACCCATCCCAGTCTCACAAGATATCACAATTATATCAAAACATAGCTCAATCTAACAATGGATAAACCTAGCCTACCTCAAATCCGGCGAATGCTCAATAGTCTGCTATATATTCACTTTTCCCTTTTGAGAAGCTTCTTCAAGGTTTCTAGCTATCAAAAACACAATCTACACATCATAACGAGCACATCGATACCCATATTGCACCATTGTACTATGGGTTCAAAAAAGACACTAAAAACCCCAAGTGTGTTCTACATAGGGAAAACATGTTTCCCGAATCAACCCAACGTTCAAATACCATTAGGGAATCATAACCCTCAAGAATCAAGTAAAAACCAAGCTTATTTGGGATAAAATCAAGACCTTAAGCAATTTGGGGTTTTGTTCAAAAATCCAAGAAATTAAAGCATGAAATGGAAGGATTCTTACCTCAAATCCATTGTTAATCACGAAAATATATGTTAATCAAGCTTCTAACTCACCCCTAAGAATTAATCTGAGGCTATCATGTAATTATAGGGTTTCTAGAGCTCAAAGAGGGCTGGAAAATGGCCAAATCTTGACCAAGGGGGCTATTTATAACCCTACGAGGCAAAGAGGTACCGCATTCACACTGCATAGGGTTGCGATCACGCTCCCGAGATCGCCCT
The DNA here is from genome assembly GCF_002878395.1 of Capsicum annuum. Classification (NCBI taxonomy): domain Eukaryota; kingdom Viridiplantae; phylum Streptophyta; class Magnoliopsida; order Solanales; family Solanaceae; genus Capsicum; species Capsicum annuum. The sequence continues at coordinate 62,707,220 of NC_061117.1, forward strand.
TCATTGGCTGCCATCGCCATACTCCGGTGCCAGCGAGGTCAAAATTTTTTACCTCTGGTACTTATTCAAACTTCAATTTTTGCAAACAAACTATGTAACTCCACTAAATTCGGTGTTTTGAATACAATAGTGAAGTCAAATTTTTCATCTGAGGTTATTTAGGCCATTTATGGGTTCCACACCCATATCTTTTAATTTTTGACTTTTCAACCAACTGGTCGAAATGAGCTCGGGTGCAGTGGGACCCAAACGAAGGGTCTACCTAGCCTAAAATTGAGTTAGCGCAGTCGAAATCCGTATCCAAGATTGTTTTACTAAGGTTTTTGCTAGGTGACCATTTGGAACCAATGAAGACTTTTAAATAGGAATTGTTCTAAAAAACAAACGAATTATCCGGTAACCAACCTATTAGTTCCAGCAAGTCATAAATGACTTCGGAAAGCTATGAAAAAGCTCTAACATTGAAAATAAGTGAATATATAAAAAATGGTCAAAAGGGTCATTACAAGAGATGACGCGCCACCTCTTGCACAATCACACCCCTATCCTCAGAATCCAAGAGATGGACTTTTAGATTGGACAGCCGGTGAATATTCTTCACCAATACCCTATTTTCCTTATCCACAAGAGTTAAGCTTCCCATAAACAACCTGCTAAGAGCATTAGTAGCCGCATTAGCTTTACATGGATGGTAATAAAGACTCATATCATAGTCTATGAGCAACTCAAGCCATCTCCTTTGCTTGAAATTCAATTTCTTCTGGGTGAACACATATTACAAGTTTTTATGATGTGAATAAATGTCAACATGAACCCCATACAGGTAATGATGCAAAATCTTCAAAGCAAACACAACAGCCACCAACTACAAATCATGAGTTAGATAACTCCTTTCATGAACTTTCATTTGCCTAGAAGCATAGGCCACAACCTTACCATGATGTATCAAGATACAACCCAGTCTTACACGTGATGCATCACAGTAAATAACAAGCCTATCCGTACCCTCGACCAAGGTCAAGACCAGAGCAGAAGTAAACTTATCCTTCAGCTTCTCAAAGCTACCCTCACAAGCAGCGAAACATAAAAACTTTACCTTTTTCTAAGTCAACTTAGTTAACGGAGCAACAATAGACAAAAAACTTTCCACAAATCTCCCATAATACCCAGCTAAACCCAAGAAGCTCCGAATGTCAGTTAGAGTCCTGGGTCTAGGCCACTTCTTAACTGCCTCAACTTTCTATGGATCTACAATGACTCCCTCACTGGACACAATATGACCTAGAAAGGTTACAATATTCAACCAAAACTCACACTTCAAAAACTTGGCATATAATCGTTGATCCTTAAGAGTCTGTAACAATACTCAAAGATGATTAGTATGGTCCTCCTCACTCTTGAAACATACCAAGATATTATCAATAAACATGATCATGAATAAATCGAAGAACTGCCTGTTTACCCGATTCATCAAGTCCATAAATACAATCGAAGCATTAGTTAACTTGAATGACATCACCAGAAACTCATAATGACTATATCGAGTTTGAAAGGCAGTCTTGGGGATATCCACCTCCCTAATCTTCAACTGATGATACCTGATTGAAGATTAATCTTAGAAAAATATTTAGCACCCTAAAGCGGGTAAAAGAGGCCATCTATCCTAGGATAAGGATACTTATTCTTTACCGTCACCTTATTCAACTATCGATAATGTATACATATTCGAAGAGAACCATCTTTCTTAGGAGCACCCCACGGGGACATAATAGGACAAAAGAAACCCTTATCAAGAAGATCCTTTAACTTCTCCTTAAGTGCTTTGAACTCATCCAGAGCTATTTTATAAGGAGGAATAGAGATAGAATGGGTATCCGGTAGAATATCGATCCCATATCCTATTTCTCTATCAGGAGAAATACCAGGAAGATAATCTGGAAACACTTCAGGAAATTCTTTATCAACGGGGATAGATTGTAGAGAGGGAACCTCAAAACTAGAATCTTTAACCTAAACTAGGTGGTATAGACAATCCTTGGAAATCAACTTTTGGGCTCTAAGACAAGAAATAAACCTTCCCTTAGGATCTAAGGAACTCCCCTCCCATTCTATTATCAGTACATTTGGGAATTGGAAACTGACCATACAGTTCTGACAATCTAGAGAAGCGTAGCATGAATGGAGTCAATCCATCTCCAAGATCACATGAAAAATCTATCATATCCAATTCAATCAGATACACCAATGTCTCTATCACCAATAGCTACCATACAACCCCTATAGACCCTTCTAGCCATAATAGAATCACCTACCGGAGTAGATATAGAGAAGGGATCGAAAATACTCTCAGGATCAAAACCAAAATAAATAGCCATTTAAAGGGTCACATAGGAAAGAGTAGACCCCAGATCAAGTAAACAATAAATATTAGGAGAGAAAAGGTGTAATATCCAGTGACAACATCAAGAGATGCCTCTTATTCTTGACGGGTGGTAAGAGCATATGATAGTTCTAACCAGTGCATGTACTAGAAGTAGCATTATATGGCGTAGGAGCCGAAGAAGTAGAAACCAAAACCTTATTAGCTCCAGTAGCAATATTTGTTGACGGATAATTTCTCTAAAAATGACCAGGCTGGCCACATTTAAAATATAGATTCCTTCTTTCATTACAATAACCACGGTGCATATGTCCAAAAAATCTGTAAGAAGGATATAATAGAGCTGACTGAGCTCCACTAGCCTAGGAGTGGGTACCCTAGGTCTTAAACCCACTGTCAGTTTAAAAGCGGCGATCGCCAGATGACTTAGGATAAGTATCACTATCCGTAGAATAAAAACTATAATTTCCCCAAGCCTTCTTTTTGCCCACTGCCTACCATCTCTACCACTATTTTGCTGGCCTCCACCCTACTCGAAATATCTAAATTTGTTACTCTATCTCTCTCCCATCTCTATCTGTTTTTTCTTCATATTCAACCTGCTTCATATACACCCCCAGTCTAGATATATCCATGTTATTATTCAACATCGCTGCCTTATACTCAAGTACTAGGTCCCGAGATAAATCCGAAGCAAACTTTCTCATTATTGCCCTCATACTAAACACAATCTCCGAGGCATAACGAAACAACTGGTGAAACTTCAAGGCATACTCCTTTACAGTCATCCTTCCCTGCTTCAAGTTCACAAAATCTTAGGCCTTAGCCTTCCTCAACTCTTGAGGAAAGAAACGATCAAGGAAAGCACCAAAAAAATTCCTCCCACATACCCTGCTCAGCATCATTACCCCTGATTATTTCCACTTCTTGTACCACTGATATGCCACATCCTTCAACTAATATGCGGAAAACTCTACACCCTCCACATCAGTAGCATGCATCAACTTGAATATATTCTCTATCTCACCCATAAACCCTCGTGGATCCTCCTCAACCTAAGAGCCTATGAAGGTTGGGGAATTTAAATAAATGAACTGACCAACTCTAGTGACCTTAGAAGATAGAGCAACAAAACCAACATGGTCAGGCTGACGGGACTAAGAAGTCACCAGTTGAGTCAGCAGATGAATAGATCAACGAAACTCAGCATCTGAAATATCTCCTTAGGGATATGGGGCATGAATATCATCATCCTGAGAAGTTCGAGGAGGACTGTAGGGACTGGTGGAACTCCACATGGGCAGTCAGGAGCAGGGCCCCTAGGCTGGGTTTGTACTCCATCAGTTGGACGAGTTTCATCCACATCATTTTCAGGAGGAACAAAGGAGTTTCAACGAGAATTAAATCTTTGGGGAGGCATGATCTAAAATAAGAACAAATTAAATTAGAGGAGATTTCAAGACCTTAGACTCTATAGCTAAAAAAATAGATCACAAGAAAGGGAAACATTCCCAAATGCTCTCTAGCCTCTTTCTTATAAATGCGGCGTGCTATACACCCATAAAAGTGACTCTAATTGACACGGCTTTGTGGACACCTAATGAACATGAACCTACACTCTACTACCAAGCTTCTTACAACCCGAACCAAGGCCTAGCCATGACGGGTATCTCAAGTCCGTTGAGGGTCGGAGACCACCCCCTTTGTTTAGCCAAATAGAACATAATAAAACTAGCAACGAATGAATTTCAAACATATTACAAGATAGAGCTGAGCTCTGAGTATATAAAAAGATAGTTAAGCAACTAGCTTAGAATGAAATCTAAGAACTTTAAAATCCATCCCAATCCATAGTAATCCACAAAGCCTTTAGTAACCAAGAACAACCTAAGTTGGGACATGCACCCGAACATAGCCAAAATAAGTCCAAAAGGAATAGTCCAAAACATGAATGAAACAAGACCATGAAATGAGGGTATTTCAGAGAATGGAAGCTTATCACTTTAAAGTTAACTCACGAGCTATCCAAAAATCACCTACACTTTATCGGGAAAGCAGAAGTGTCTCTATTTCTTGTATCACATGGGGATGCAACGTTCGGAGATGGTTAGCTGGGTTACCGCTAGCATGTAACTCGGGAGAGGAATAAAATAATACCGATTCAAAATCAAGTCCAAACTTAATGTACATGTTCACATACATACATACATACATATATATATATATATATAAGATATTGGGATAGGGAACAAGGTTAATCCTGAGATTTAAAACCATTAACCTAGACTGTGTACCTCTAACCGTCCTAAGGGCACCCACGGGTTATATGGGTTCAGCTTCCCCTGCTAAAAGGGTCCTAGTACGTGTTAGCCACACAAACCAGGAAATCCAAGGATAAGCCAGGAAATGCCTCAACCCCAACCAATCCAATATACATATATATATATATATATACATACATACACACACACACACATATATATATATATATGTAAGTGTGAACTATGCACACAGTCATGAAGACCCTCACACTGCAAATGTGATTTTTCGTATCGGTCCTCCAGGACCTCCGCCTTCCAAGGTGAGCTACACAACCCCTTTAAGCCTAATTAAAACAAGCTTCACATAAGCTATCCATTTAACCAAGGAATTATCTGTTAAGGCATCAACCACAGGTGTCGTCATACCATTATGCTTGCAAGCTTATAACTATGTCATACTAATTCCATCTACTTAGAAAAATGTCATGACCCCCTTTGTTCATTAAATCAAGTTTAAAATAAAAAACATGACCAAAAAAGCCTTCAAAATCTCTTTTTATCCATTTAACAATTTATGCAAAGCAATAGATTAGGGAAATCAGCCAAAATCATGTGATTAACCATATTTTAAATCTAATTATCCAGGTCAGTTGAGGGAACACTATTTCCAAACCAAAATCACTAATTCAAGGAAATACCTCAACCCCCATCCCATTCACCATGCCCATGCACCCCAACGAGTTTCAAAATATATAAATAAAACATGAACACTTGCATTAAAACCATGAGAATTCAAATCAAGTAACAGTCCTTCCAAAACCCTCAACCCAATTTAAATTTCATATACAAATCCACATGAATAACCATTTAAACACATACTTTAAGTAAAACAAGTTTAAGGGGAGAGATTGACACGACCTGACCCGAGCGCCTTGCCATAATGGGCGTCCCAGGTCCAACCAAGATCAAAGAATACCCCCGCTACAAACCCTAACCTCCAATCGCTTGTCCTGGGTTGGCTGAATTTCAAACATATAACAAGATTGTGTAACTAGACAAGGACTGAATTTTGGATAGATCTATTCCTATACCAACCCTACCAAATCGTCCCATCTACCAAACTATACCAACCAAATCACCAAGCCAAACCAATACCAAACTTAGGGCTATAAATCAAGCCATAACCAAATGAGTTCCAAAACATAATTAACCCCAAAATGCAATACGATGGAACAACCAACAATATTGTCAACCGGTATCAGCCCCAATACTAATACCAATGCTAAGGCTGACATTACTACATATCTCACCCATTCTAACCCATATCATTACCACAAACCTCTAACCAAAAGAATACCAAAATCCAGTTAGGAAATGCCCCCAACCATAGCCAAAACCAATATCCATAAATAAGTTAGAGTATGAAATAATGTCCATGAAATGGAGACTTTCGGAATGATGAAAACTCACCACTAGAATCCAAATACTGACCCAGAATTTCGAATTGCTAAGCAGGAGGAGTCGAACGGTTATTTCTACATCGTGTGGGGATACAGCGCGCGAAGATGGGTTAGCAAGTGAATGCTAGCATGAACTCAAGATAAGGATAAAACAATGCCATTTATAAAACCAAGTAAAAACCATCCATATGCATAAAACCATACATACATATATATATATAACCATGCCGGGAAAGAGAATCGGGTTTAGCATGCCATTAAAACCTTTACCTAGGCAGTGTAGCTCTGTCGTCCTAAACCACCCATGGGTTATATAGGTTTAGCTCTCCCTGCTAAAAGGGCCCCATTGCATGAAGTCACATGAACAAGGAAGAAAACCTGGGATGACTAGTACATGCCCCAAAGTATATAGTGTGACATCATGCATACAGTCTCTAGGATCAAATCTCATATTGAAAAATATGAGTTTCCAATTTAGATCCCCTGGGACCTCCACCTTTCACGGCTTTGTTACACATCCTTCCTTTAAGCCCAATTAAAACCATTACCAAGCAACCAACCAAACTATTAGCCATTTACTAACCAAGGCTATTAGATAGTGGTATCGTCATACCGACTATAACTTGCAAGTATTATACTAAGCCAATCCTTAGGGGATTTCCATATACCCCACATGATTTCTAATTAACCAAAACCATGGCCACCAAGGCCTTTCTAATCCATTTAAAACCATTTAAACCATTCATATCATTTAGGGTTCCATTACCATATTTAAACCAAGCATAAGTTCTATTAAAAACCAATAAAATAGTGAAAACATTGTAAAAGGCATTTTATCAAACACATTGGGGGCATAGTATTTCCAAAACAAAAGTCCATTACCAAAGAACTATTCCCATGCAACCAATTATTCAAAACTACCATTAATGCATATAAAACATAAATGAAACATGGGAAAACCATAATCAAGCATTTATAACCAAAACCCCCAAATCATATTTAAAAACCCATAATCATACAACATTCAAATCATAAGAACATTGTATAAAACCATGCCTTTAGTTGGAACTAAAAATGAGGGAAGAGTACATGCCTTAAACCAAGATAATGATGGAGAGAAATCACCAAGACAAGACCCAATTTACTTCTTAAGATTAAACCCTAGCTTTTTTTGCGCAAGAACTCTAAAGAGGATTTAAGAGTGTTTTCCAAGTGTTTTAGAATAGAATAATAGGGCAAATAACATTCCAAGAGCAACATAAGTCGTGGGACCTTATTAGGATAAGTGTAGAAATGTCTAGATTGCCCTCACTTAAACTGCATTAAATTTCCATCGTAGGGTACGACTGACCGTTATGAGTGGTACCCATCTTTCGTACCCTAGGCTTTTCCCTTGGACCGAACACTATCCAAGGTACGACACACCTAAATCCAAGATGTATTCAAGTGTACAACTGGTACCCATAAACCGTACCCCTAGCATAATAGAATCTAGGAGGTTTAAACACAGACCACCATATGGGTCCTGGGTACGACTCGTACCCTGGCTTATGGCTCATGGTGATCCACTCATACACAGATCCAACTTAAGTTACCAAGTCTAAGGTTAAGTGAAAGAACCAAACGACCCTTATCAACCAGTATGACTCATACCACTAAGTCACACCCATTCCAGTAACCAAAATCCATTCAACCAACCAACACTAGTCAACATATGACTGGACCATACCACCCGTACCCAAGTGCACGACTCATTCCCCTAAGTCGTATCTGGCCAAAAAACCAGAAATCAAGGAATTTTTCTAAGGTCCATAAACCAAATGTTTCAGTCTACCCTACTAGGAATATTTATCCCCAAATAATGGACAAGGTAGGGGTAATCACACCTACGAGTCATTTGCATTATCAAATATATTTCTGATCTTTTACAAAGTTTGAAAAAAGAGGCTAAGATATTGATCTTTCCTTTAACAAACTCAGAAAATAAAGATGTATTGAAGACATATACCTTCTGCTTGAATCCCAGGAGCAGAAAATAGATGCGGATACTTGAACTTTATGTCCTCCTCCAATTCCCATGTAGCTTCTTCTACCTTATGGTTCCGCTACAGAACCTTAACTAAAGCCACATCCTTAGTTCAAAATCGATGAACCCGCCTATCCAAGATCTCAACTTGGACATCCTCATAAGACAGAGAGTTCGAGATACCCAACCCTTCCAAAGGAAAAAACAAAGAAGGGTGACCAAGACACTTTCTCAACATGGAGACATAAAATACCGAATGAATGGAGTTCAAACTAGAAGGCAACTCCAACTCATAAGAAATATTTCCAACCCTCCATAAAATCACATAAGGACCAATATACCGGGGACTGAGCTTTCTCTTTTTGCCAAACTGCATTGCTCCCTTCATGGGAGATATCTTGAGGAATACCTTATCCCCAACCTCAATCTCTAATTCTCTATGCCTTATATCCACATAGGACTTTTGGAAACTTTGGGTAGCCTTAAGCCTATCCTAAATCACCTTCACTTTTTCCATAGCCTGATAGACCAAATTCAGACCAAACATATCCACCTCTCTAAGCTCGAACCAAACAATATAAGATCTACATCTCCTTACATACAACACCTCAAAAGGGCCATACCAATACTAGAATGATAGATATTATTGTAAGAAAACTCTACCAAAGGTAGATGATCAACCTAACCACCACCATAATCAACCACACATGCCCAAAGCATATTATCCAATGTCTGAATAGTTCTTTCTGCTTGACCATCCATCTCAGACTCACCTTAGTACCCAATCCCTTTTGAAAAGACCAACAGAAATTAGATGAAAATTGCTTACCATGATCAGAGATAATCAAAATAGGCACCCCATATATCTTCATAATCTCTTAAAGATATAACTTTGCATAATCCTTCACCAAAAAGGTAGTCCTTACTGGCAAGAAGTGAGCAGAATTGTCATCCTATCCACGAGGACCTAATTGAATTATATTAATTTTGAGATCGAGGAAAATCGGTAACGAAATCCATATTGGTTACCTCCTATTTCCATTTGGTCAAAACAATCTCTTGATACAACCCACTAGGTCTCATGTGCTCAACTTTAACTTGTTGACACACCAAGAACTTGGCCATAAAATTAGCCACATCCCTCTTCATACCATTCCACTAATACATCTTCTTGAGATTATGATACATCTCTCGAGCCGGGATGTATAATGTAGCACGATTCATGCACTCAGCCAAGATCCTTTGCCACAAACCATCGACATCAGGAACACACAACCTCCCTTGGTACCATAAAGTACCATCACCACTGATCTCAAACACCATTACCTTCAGTATACCCACATTACTCTTGATTTTCATCAAGATAGGATCTAGCACTTGCTTTTCCTTAATCTCTGCACAAAGAGACAACCGAACCACCTCCTCTACCATCACCCTACCATCTTCAAATTCTAAAAGGTGAACTCTAATATTAGCCAAGCGGTGAATAGTTTTAACTAATTTATGCCTTTTTTCTTTACATGAGCTAAACTCTCCATGGATAACCTGCTAAGAGCATCAACAACTACGTTAGCCTTACCTGGGTAATAGTGACGACTCATATTATAGTCTTTAAGGAGCTCTAACCATATCCTTTGCTTAAGATTTAGCTCCCTTATGAGTAAGCATATACTGTAGACTCTTATTTTTAGAAAAGATGTCTACGTGCACTCCATACATATAATCCCATCATATTTTTAAAGTAAAAACCACCGCCAATAGTTCCAAATCATGAGTAGGATAATTCTTCTTATTTACCTTCAACTGCCTAGAAGCATAGGTAATTACCTTCCCATGCTGCATCAAAACACAACCAAGTCTCACCCTAAATGCATCATAATAAACCATAAGCCCCTTACTACCCTCAGGCAATGTTAAGATTAGAGCCAAAGTTAGTTTATCTTTCAACTTCTCAAAAATCCCCTCACAAGCATCTTACCAAGAAAACGTTACCTTTTTCTAATTCAACTTAGTCAAAAGAGCAGCTATCGTAGAAAAGGTCTCTACAAACCACCGACAATACCCAGCCAAACCCAAGAAGCTTCAAATGTCGGTTGGAGTCATGGGTGTAGTCCATCTTTTAACCATAGCCACCTTTTGCGGACCCATCATGATCCCCTCACTAGAAATAATATGATTAAGAAAAGTCACAGCATTCAACCAAAACTCACACTTGAAAAACTTAGCACACAACTGTTGTTTCTTCAAGGTCTGTAATACCACGCAGAGGTGATTAGCATGATCCACCTCACTTTTGGAATAAACCAGAATGTCATCAATAAACACAATGATGAAGAGATCCAATTTATCAAGTCCATAAATGTCGTTGGGGCATTAGTCAAATCAAATGACAACACCAAGAATTCAAAGTGCCCATACGAAGTATGAAAAGTCATCTTAGGGATATCGTCCTCCCTAATCTTAAGCTGATGATACCTAGACCGAAGATCTATCTTAGAAAACAACTTGGCACCTTGCAACTGATCAATCAAGTCATCTATCCTTGGAAGAGGATACTTGTTCTTTATCGTTACCTTATTTAACTACCGATAGTCAATGCACATCCAAAGGGAACTATCCTTCTTCTGCACGAACAACACCGGTGCACCCTACGAGGATATACTAGGACAAATAAACCCCTTATCCAGAAGATCTTTAAGTTGCTCCTTGAGTTACCTCAACTCATCTAGAGTTATTCTATAAAGAGGAATAGGTATTGGATGAGTGTTCGGAACCAAATCAATACCAAACTCTATTTCCCTATCCGGAGGAACACTAGGAAGATCATCCAGAAAGACGTCAGGAAACTCATTTACCACCAAAATTGAATGTAAAGATGGACCTTCCGAGTTAGAATCTTTAACCAGATCAAGTGATAAATAAAACCTTTAAAGATTAAACTTTCAACTCTATGATAATAAATAAACCTCCCCCTAGGAGCTAGGGAACCACCCTCCAACTCTATAACCAGTTCACTAGGGAACCTAAAGATAACCTTATAGATCCGACAATCCAAGGATGCGTAACAAGAGTGTAACCAATTCATCCCCAGAATAACAGCAAAATCGACCATGTCAAGTTTAAACTAATCCACCAAAGTATGCCTACCACCAATAGATTCCACACACTCCCTATAGGCTCTTTTAGTAATAACCGAGTTACCTACCTGGGTAGGAACAAAAAAGGATCCGAAACAACCTCAGGATCAAAACCAATACATACAGCCACAAATGGGGTCACATAAGAAAGAGTGGACCTTGGATCAAGCAGATAATACAGGTCATGAAAAAAAAGTTGTAACATACTAGTAACGACATTATGTAATACCTCAGATTCCTACCGAGATGCAAGATCATACAATCTATTCTGCCCCGTGCCAGTACCAGAAGTAGAAGCAAACACTAAGGCCGCACCACTAGGAACAGGAGCAGAAGATGAAACAACCCAAGCTTTGAACGCTTGGCATGACCCATCCTGGGGCCTTGTCATAATGGGTGTCCCAAGTTTATCTAGGATCGGAGACCATCCCCCTTACTCAACCCAACCTCCAGCCGCCTACCCTGAGTTGGCTGAATTCTGAACATATACCAAAATAGTGTATCAACTCACACAAAGACTCTGGGATAAGATCACAACTGTGACCGGCTCAATCAAGTCTAACTATCCCAGACCAATAATTGAACCATATCGAATGATACCAAAATAAGGGCTATAAACTAGGACATAACAAAGAATGTTCCAAAATAAGATATAATTAATCCTAAAATAAAAAATGATAGAACTGGGAGAAATTATGTCTGATGATGCCAGCCTCCCAGCTTAGTCCAATGCCAAGGCTGACACTTATACCAATCCCACTTATTCCAACCCATAGAAGTACCACAGAGCCTATAACCAAAAGAGTAATGAAATCTGGTTGGGACATGCCCCCAACCATAGCCAAAACCAATGTAAAAAATAAATTAAAATGTCTAGAAATATCCATAACATGAAATAAAGCCTTCTGAAAATATGGAGGCTCACCACTTCAGTCCAAATATTGTCCCCAAGTCAATCTCAATATAGAAGGACTAGAATGGCTGGTTCCTGCATAGCATGGGTATACAGCCACTAGTAGACGGGGTTAGCGAGTGACTGCTAGCATGATCTCAAGGAAAGGATAAAATAATTCCATTTATAAAACCAAGTAAAACCATCCATATGCACACAACTATACATATATATATAACTATGCCGGGAAAATGGACTGGGTTTAGCATGCCTTTAAAACCTTTACCTAGGTTGTATAGCTTTGCTGAATGGGCCCTAATACATGTAGTCGCACGACCAGGGAAGTATCTCTTGCGATGACTAGTAAATCCACAAATATAGTGTGACATCATACACATAATCACCAAAACCAACCTCATATCAGCAAATATGAGTTTCCAGTTTTGGTCCCCCCAGGACCTCTACCTTCCACAGTTTAGCTACACCTCCCAAAATTATTGCCTAATTTAAACCAATTTCTAAATAACCAAACCACTATTCATTTATTAACTAAGTCCATTGATATTGGTATCGTCATACTAACCCTTACATGTAAGTATCATCCATAGCCAACCATTTGTAGTTTTAGGGGACTTTCAGGCGCCCTTCTATTTTCCATATTAAACCACTTGGGGGATTTCATGTGCCCCTCAAGCATAACCATTAGACATTTAACATTCCAAGCAATTTAAACCATGTATAATCTCTTTACCAAGTTTTAAAACATGCAAGAGTTCCATTAAAAGTTGTCAATGTAATGAACATATCTTTATAAGCATTTTGCCAAACACATTAGGGGCATAATATGACCAAAACCAATTCCAATTACCATTAAACCATTCTCATGCAATCCAATTATCCAAAACCACCATTAAGTCATATAAAATCATAATTAAAACCATAGGAAACCATAGCCAACCATTTAACATCAAAACCTCCAATTCATATTTGAAAACCGAAATCATAAAATCAATGAAATCATAAAAACATTCATAAAAACCATGCCTTTGGTTAGAATTAACAAGGAGGAGAATTAACAATAAGGGGAGAGAACATTCCTTAAACCAAGATAATGATGAAAAGAAATCACCAAGACAAGCCCCAAATTGATCCTTTAGTTGAAACCCTAGCTTTCCTTGCCTAAAAGCTCTTAAAAGAATTATGGAGTGTTTTTAGAAATGTTTCTCAGTGTTAATAAATGGAATAATAGGGTAAATAACCTACCAAATAGGTTAGAAGTTGTGGGACCCTATTAGGATAAGTGGGGAAATTTCCAAAATACCCCCACTTAAGTTGCACCAAAATACCATCATAGGGATACGACTAACCCATACGAGTCGTACCCTCTGACATAATTAGTATCCTTTATTTGTAACCTGGCCTCAACCCTTGGATCAAACATTGTCCAGTATACAACTTATCTAACCAAATTATATTGACAGCATACAATCTGTACACCTGGCAGATTTACACCCAAGGAATATTTAGACACTATCCACCATACGAGTCCTGGGTAAGACTCATACCCTAGCTTATGGCTCATGGTGAGCCACTCATACTCCAATCTAACTTAAGTAACCAAGCCTAAGATTAAGTTAAGGAACCAAATGACCTATAACCACCAATACAACTCATACCCCTAAGTCATATCCATTCTAGTAACCAAAATCTATCCCTCCAACCAACACTGGTTAGTATACGACTAAACCATACCATCCATACCCCAAAATACGAATTGTATCCATGATTCATATTGGGTATAGAGATCAAAATTCTAGGATATTTTCTAAAGTCGAGAAACTATGGTATTTCACCGCTCTTGAAGCTCTTTTAACAACCAAACAATTCTTGAGCATATGGCCTGGCTGGCCATATCTAAAACACTTGTCCCTGCCTTTATCGCAATAGCCTTGATGAAGACGACTATAGAATCAACACGGAGGGCATAAAGAAGCTGACTGACCCCTACTCACCTGAGTTTGGGCACCTGGTGCCCAGAAGTTATTACCAACTTGCGGATGCCTATCACCCGATTGCTTCAGTAATGAGCAGTAGCAATAAAGAAGGAACAAGAACTCTCCCACTTCTTTTTTTGCCATTTACCTCTATCCCAACCACCTTGTGACTGAGCACCTCCCTGGTATGAAAACCTGTTCCTCTTACCCTACCTATCTCCAAACTCTTCCTGTTTTTTCTTCTCATCCTCCACCTGCTGCTTATGGATGACTAACCTTAAAATATCCATATCCTTAATCAGCAAAGTAGTCTTCCTTTCCAAGATCAAATCCCAAGATAGCCCAGAATCAAACTTTCTCATTCTCACTCTCATGTCATCCACCAAATCAGGAGCATACCTTGACAGCTGATGAAATTTCAAGTCATATTCCTTGACAAACATTCTTCCTTGCTTAAGATTTACAAAATCCTCCATCTTCACTTCCCTTAGCTCTTGAGGAAAGAAACTATCTAGAAAAGTACCAAAAAAGGCATACCATAAGGATAACTCCTCCACATTACCTCTATCCCTATCCTATTTTTCGTACCATTGGTACGCAATATCCTTGAGCTGACAAACTGTAAAGTTTACACCTTCCTCACTAGTAGCTTGCATTACCCTGAATATCTTCTCTATTTTATCTAAGAAACCCTAAGGATCCACCTCCATCGTCACACCAGTAAAAGTAGGAGAATTTATTTTCATAAACTGACCTACCCTTATAGCCTCAGCAGACAATCCACCAGACTTATCCTGCTCAGCCTGAGCAGCAAATAACTGAGAAATAGTATGAGTAGACTAGAAAAATTCTGCATTAGTCACCTCACCCTGAGAAGGACTAATAAAAGCTGGAGAAACTCCAGAATAATCAAGGACAAGACCCTGGTACCAAAGACAAACTCTAAACGTAGGACGTACCCCATCAACAATTTCCTCAGATGGGACTGAAGAGTTTTTTGTGCTCTAGATTGTCGAGGCAAGATCTAAAAAGTAAATAACTAAGTATTAGAGAGTAATTCTAGGAATTAGACTCCAAGCTTGAAAATAGAATACCAAGAAACTGAAATATTCCTAAATGTCTTATAGTCTCTCTCTTATGAGTGTGGCATACTATATTCTCTTAAAAAGACTATACTAGACATGGCTTTGTGGACTCCCAATCGACCATGAATCTAAAGCTCTGATACTAACTTGAAATGACCTGACCTAGGGGCCATGTCATAATGGGAATCCCAGGTCCAATCGAGACCAAAAACCACCCTCGTTACCCAGCCCAACCTCTAGCCGCCTACCTTGAGTTGGCAGAATTTTGAACATATAATAAGATAGCATAACTGGACAAGGACTGACTTTAGGATAGGTCTATTCGTAGACCAACCCTACCAAGTCATCCCTTCCACCAAACCATACCAACTAAACCACCAAGATAAACCAATACCTAACTAAGGGCCATAACAAAAGAAGTTCCAAAACATAATATGATTAACCCCAAAATAAAATACAATGAAAGAACCAATAATATAGTCAACTGGTATCAGCCCTAATACCAATACTAATGTTAAGCCTGACACCAGTACCAATCCCACCCATTCTAACCCGTAGTAGTACCACAAAGCCTCTAACCAAACGAATACCAAAATTCAGTTGAGACAAGTCCCCAACCATAGACAAAACCAATATCCATAAATAAGTCAAAGTATAAAATAACATCTATGAAATGGAGCCTTTTGGAATGATAAAAGCTTACCACTTCAATCCAAATATTGACCCCGAAGTCTAAATCACTAAGCAGGAGGAGTGGAACAGCCAGTTCCTGCATCGCATAGGGATACAGCACCTGAAGATGGGTTAGCGGGTGAACGATAAAATGAACTCAGGATAAGGATAAAATAATTCCTTTTATAAAACCAAGTAAAAATCATCCATATGCACACAACCATACATATATATATAACCTTGCCAGGAAAGGGAACCAGGTTTAGCATTCCACTAAAAACTTTAACTGGGTTATGTAGCTCTGCAATCCTAAACCACCCACGAGCTATATGGGTTCAGCTCTCCTACTGAAAGGACCTCATTACGTGAAGCTGCACGACCAAGGAAGAAAACCTGGGATGACTAGTACATCCCCCAATGTATATAGTGTCATATCATGCATACGGTCTCTAGGATAAAACCTCACATCGGCAAATATGAGTTTTTGGTTTAGATCCCCCCTGATACCTCCACCTTCCATGGCATAGCTACACATCTCTTTTTTAAGCACAATTAAAATGATGACTAAGCAACTAACCAAACCATTAACCATTTACTAACCAAGGCTATTAGATAGTGGTATCATCATACCAACTATAACTTGCAAGTATTTTCCTTAGCCAATCCATAGGGAATTTTCGTGTACCCCATATGATTTCTAATTAACCAAAATCATGGCCACCAAGGCCTTTCAAATAAATTTAAAACCCTTTACACCGTTCATATTATTTAGGGTTCCATTACCAAATTTAAACCATGCATAAGTTCCATTGAAAAACCAATATAATAGTGAAAACATTGTCGAAAGGCATTTTATAAAACATATTGGGGGCATAGTATTTTCAAAATCAAAGTCCATTACAAAAGAACTATTTCCATGGAACCATTTAGCCCATTAATACATATAAAAGCATAATTAAAATATGGAAAAACCATAACCAAACATTTATAACCAAAAGTCCCAAATCATATTTAAAAACCCATAATCACACAATATTCAAATCATAAAAACATTGTATAAGACCATGCCTTTAGTTAGGATTAATAATAAGGGAAGAGTACATGCTTTATACCATGATGACGATGGAGAGAAATCACCAAGACAAACCCCAATTTACTCCTTAAGATGAAACCCTAGCTTCCTTTACCCAAGAATACTAGAGAGGATTTAAGAGTGTTTTTCAAGTATTTAAGAATAGAATAATAGGGAAATAACCTTTCAAGAGCAATATAAGTCAACAACAACAACAACAACAACAAACCCAGTGTATTCCCACCTAGTGGGGTCTGGGGGGGTAAGATGTACGCAGTCCATACCTCTACCTCTAAAGAAGTAGAAAGGTTGTTTTCGATAGACCCCCGGCTCAAGGCACGAGATACCACACAAATACATAGTAAAGCACAGCACAAGATTACATACCATAAATACGGCACCCATAAGTAATATAAAATAGAGAAAAGCACACAGATTCGTAATAAAACATGGAACATGGAATCATAACAGGCATAAAACCCCCACCAAGTAATTCCCTACACTAGCGACCCAAACTGGCCCTAGTCCTCTGCCCTAATCCGCGTCATCCAAACCTTCTTATCTAGGGTCATGTCCTCAGTGAGCTGTAACTGCTCCATGTCCCGCCTAATCACCTCACCCCAGTACTTCTTCGGCCTACCCCTACCCTGCCTAAAACCATCCAACGCTAGCCTCTCACACCTACAGACCGGGGCATCCATGCCTCTCCTCTTCACGTGTTCGAACCATCTCAATCGGGCTTCTCACATCTTGCACTCCACTGGAGTCACACTAACCTTCTCTCGGATAGTCTCATTCCGAACTCTATCCCCTCTAGTCAAGAGCAATATAAGTCATGGGACCTTATTAGGATAAGTGGGGAAATGTCTAGATTGCCCTCACTTATATTGCATTAAATTCTTGTCATAGGGTACGATTGACCCTTACGAGTCGTACCCATCTGGTATGAGTAGTACCCACTTCTCATACCCTAGGCTTTCCCCTTGGACCCAATAATGTCCAAGGTACGACACACCTTAACCCAAGTTGTATTCAAGTGTATGATTGGTACCCATAAACTGTTCCCCTAGCAGAATAGAATCCAGGAGGTTTGAACATTGATCACCATACGGGTCCTGGGTACTACTCATACCCTAGCTTAAGGCTTATGGTAAGCCACTCGTACTCAGATCCAACTTAAGTTACCAAGTCTAAGGTTAAGTGAAAGAACCAAAAAACCCATATCCACCAGTACGACTCATACCACTAATTCATACCCATTTCACTAACCAAAATCCATTCCACCAACTAATACTAGTCAGTATATGCCTGGACCATACCACCCATACCCAAGAGTACAACTCATTCCCCTAAGTCGTATCTTGCCCAAAAACTAAAAATCGAGAAAATTTTCAAAGGTCTAGAAACTCAAATATTTTAGAGGTACATGCCTGAAAGTATTAGGAATCATGAAGGGAAATAAACCTCTAAACCCTGGATGATCAGCCTTGAGAGACCCTAGCCTTGTTCTAGCTTTGAGAAATTCAAAAGAAAAAAGTGTATTTTGATATCTTTTTAAGTGTTAATAATACCCTAAAGCATTTTTAAGTCATCGATCACAATTAGGGAAAGAGGAAAATGACAAAAGTGCCCCTAATTAAAACATAAGAATAACTAATTCTTGTGACTATGAGTCACGTCATAACTTGTGACATCAGGTTACGAGTCATTGCCATAATCTATAGTCTGGGTAGATACATTGGTCCTCCTCATTGTTTATTCTATGAGTCGTACCCTATGACTCATACACAGACCTTGTAACTTGTAGGGTCCTAGTCGTAACCATAATAGTGACTTGGGCACCTATACTGGTTTGACTATGAAAAACACCCTACAACTCATAAAGAGTCATTACAAATTGTACATACCAATCGTAGTCACAATAGAAAAATGGGAAACCCTCACTGGTCACCTTACAACTCAAGGTCTGGGACTTGTAAGGAGACGTTACTACTTGTTAGATAAGCAATAGACTGAGCAGTGAGCTCTAAACTCAAGAAAATTTTAGAGGCAAAAAAATTAAGGTGTTATAGTTTGGGGACATATTAGGAGCCCAAGGTAGTGAGGGTCTACGTTATTGGCATGACACAGAGGTTAGCCTCCTTGATAAGGGCGTGGCATAGAGGCAATCCTTGGCGATAACAGCATGCCACGATGTTTTAATTTCATCTAATTCTTGTTTTATTCACTTGGGGTGAGGGGCTTTTGGTCTTTTTACCCCTTTTACAACCTTATAACATAGTATAACCCTTTTCTTTCAATTTTGAAAGATCAAAACACCATTCATTCATTCTTAAATGAAAACCCTATGAAAACTTAAGGGTTTTTCAAGAATTCACTATTCCGAGCTCCAAACTCTGAATTGTTTTTAATTTCTTGTGTATTTTAGGCATCTTGCTCATCCTTAACTTGTACTTTTACATTATGGAATTAATTCATGGCCTATTCATATGATATAAATGATGAGTTTGAAATTGGGGTTGAGGGTTTTTTATTGTTATTATATGAATTACTTGTCTTATGTTTTAAATTGATTATTCATATTTTAAATTGATATTTTTGGGACTGAATTGGTGAATTGTTTAAATGGTTGGAATAGGGGAGATTTTTTTCCCCAAATTAATGAAATGTTGGCTTGATAATGGCATTAAAATCAACCCACTTTATAATCTTGATTTTTAATATGGATAATATCATGGTTTAACTTATTTTGAATCCATTGAATTGTATTAAAGAATAAATGGATAAATATGTTTTGGAAAGACCTTGGTGGCCATGGATTGGAATTTAAATGGAACTTAGGAGTAAAATTTGGTTAAATGGTTTTGGTTTGGCATAGTTGGTATGATGATAACAAATAGGTAAATTCCCTATTGGAAGACTCTTGGGTTAATGGTTGGTTTATGTGTAACTACTATAATGTGGGCTTAAAGGGAATTGTGTAGCTCACCCTGAAGGTGTAAGTCCTGGGGACGAACACTGGAAACCATATTTATCAGTGTTTGGGGTCCATGTGACTGTGTGCATCGTGTATATTATATATATATATATATATATATATATATATATTGTATAGAGGGCTAAGACCTTAAGGTCTTCATCTTTTTCACGGTTTTCCTCAGTTCGTATAGCTAAAATGAACTGGGGGCCTTCCAACAGGGAGATCTGGAACCATATAGCCCATGGGTGCCTTTAGGATGGAGCGAGCTACAATTCAGGTTAATGTTTTGAACCATCATATTGATTAATCATTGTCCCTATCCCAGCATCCTGTATATATGGAATTATAAATGTTGTGTCTATGGTTTTGATTGGTTTTTTAGCATTGGCATTATTTTGTCACTTTTCTTGTGTTACGTGCCATCACTTATTCCACTGATTATCTGTACGACCCCGCAAAATCCTAATCCTAACTCAGTCCTTTAAAGTTTTCTAAAGAGTCCCAAACTTAGAAAATTTTAGTCAAGTACTTAGACTTAGTGTCATTTTAGACTCGACATGGTGCGTTGGCCATAGCATCAACCCCATTGATGCAATACATCAGTCTGTGCGTCGATAATTTAGTTTTCAGTAATTTCAAACCCACATTTCTCAGGGGTATTTGGGTCTTTTGCCCACAGTTATCAACCCTAAAACACAAAATTAAGCCCCTTTAGAGGCTAAATTCATTCTCTATTAAAAAATTACTCAAGAACAAAAACTCTAGGAGATCAAATTTTAAAATCAAGGCTTAAGATTTCTTCAAGAATTTAGCAACCAAGGTATGTCAAGTGTTCATCCAAGGGTTTCCTTCCACCCTTTGAGTTTAAGCACCTTTTTTTTACTATACTTTAATGAGTTTGATAAATTTCATAGTTGAATTTGAATATGTTCATGACTACCATGTTAATGGGGTTTCTAGTTCATGATTCAATAGTGAGATGTATACGAAACTATTTGTTATATGTGTTGTACTATGTTAATTCATGCTAAAACCCTCTAAATTGTGAATTTTATATTAAAAATTATGATGCTCGCGTGTTGTTTAGTATTATGTGCACATACTATGTCCTCCAAGTGTTTGTTGAATTGCTCATGTGAGTTGAATAGTGAAATTATATCATGTTAGCATGTGTTCAAGTTCATGTCATGCAAGTGTTTTCTAGAATGTCCCAATGAAGGAATGATGATCAGGTAATTAACTATTATGTTTCAAGATTGTGCTATGTCTTATAATTTATGCTATCGAGTTCTGGGGGTATTCAATACTCGATAATTTAGCTGTTTACCCAGAGTCATGGTTATTCACAGAATAGTATCAGTCATGTCATGATCAGTAGAATTTTATCAGTTACAAAAGTCAAGAAAGTTCAGTAGTACTCAGTCAGTTAACATAATTCAGTAGTATTCCATCAATCCATGAAACCCAGTGAACTCAGTGCAACAACAACAACAACAACAAACCCAGTGTATTCCCACATAGTGAGGTCTGGGGAGGGTAAGATGTACGCAGTCTATACCACTACCTCCGGAGAAGTAGCAAGGCTGTTTCCGATAGACCCCTAGCTCAAGATAAGATAAGTAATCACAACCATACAAAATGTATGGAACAAGATGGCAAGACATAAAAATGCCCCTACAATAGAAAGTAAATAAAGAATAGTAGGCATCCGGTTTAGTTATATAGTACAATCAGTAACAGTTCAGTCTAGCCTAGAATGGTTTAGAATTCAGTTTAGTGTCTATTTAGTTGGGAGTAGGATTCAGCACTGAGTGAACCCAAGGATGGGGACTCACCTGCCAGTTGAAGGTGTGATCCTTAGAAATAGTCCTTGCATTCTAGAACTATGTAGCCAGTATAGGTTGAGATATTAACCTGCCAGTCAAGGGTTGAGGAGGTGTTTTAACTTGCCAATAGAGGGTACCACCATTCTCACTCAGACCACGTGCCAAATGAGAGTGATTCAGTTTGTCTTTACCCATAGCATGGTACTGACACCCTTCTAGCTGAGTTGATAGGTTGGAACATAATCAATTCAGAGAGGGGCATGTCGGTTAGATGATTACTTCCACAGTTTTAGTTTTAGACTTCAAAATAGAACTCAGTTCAGTTTTACGAAATCAGGACTATCAGATACATTCACTCAATTTAGTAAGAAACTCAGTACAGTTCCGTAGAATCAGGACTGCCAGATACTGTCTTTCAGTTAATAGTATTACAGTACCAGTAAACTCAAATATCAGTAAACCAGTGATTCAGAACTCAGTGTCCATTATTATCGCGACCTCAGTTACAGTTTACATATTCATGCATGTACTCTCATTCAGTCAGTATTGTTCATGCATATGAACCCATGCATTCCAGCCTACTTTACTTTGCATACCAGTACATTCAAAGTATTGACACATACGTTTCTTTTGCATTATGATGTCTTATATCATAGGTTTAGACGCACGAGCTCCCAATCATATATAGTAATTCAGATATTCAATAGTCAGAGTTAGTGGTGAGTCCTCATAGTCCGAGGATGTGGTTGTTACTTCAGAATTTCATTTTATTTCAGATGTTAGGAGTTAGTTGGGGACTTATCCCATCAAATCCTTACTCAGATAGTTAGAGGCTTATTCAGACTAGAGTATTTTTTAGGCAGATATTTAGTTTTGGTATTGTTATATCATATTCAGAATTAATTTACAGTATTAAACCTTATAGCCAGCTTCTGCCTAATTTTCACATTTTTACAGTATTATTATTCAATTATTACAGTAGGTACAAGTCATGGGTTAGCTTGTGGTCCTTCGGGATTATGAGCATCGTGCAGCATCCGGGGTATAGACTCGGGGCGTTAAAAACTTGGTATCAAATCCTAAGGTTCAACAGAGTCCTAGAAAGTCTAAAAGCCGCATCTAGTAGAGTCTTGTGCATGGGTATGTAGCGCACCACACTTATGGACAGGAGGCTATTAGATATTTTAGGAAAAGTTTCCCTTCTTTCAGTATTCATGTTGAGCGAGTGAGCACAAGCTCAATTTAAACACTCAGTATAATTCATATCTTTCTTATGCTTCCATAACATGTGTTCTAGGAAAGCTAATGAAAGAAGTAACAAAAACCAGCCAGCCTCTCTTAACGTTCAGGCAGATCCCCTAAATGAGCATATTTCTCACACTGAGATAGAGCTGTTTTCACTACCTTATCCCATTCAATAGTTGTTCAGAATAATCAGTTAACTGTTATCCTATCTAGGCTTATGGATTATGCCCCACAGAGTAAGGATGAAAGGCGTAGGAGAAGAGGGAGAAAGAATAAGAGAGCCAGAGCATCTAAGCCAAAGAGTGGCTGAACTAATCCCTTTTGTCTGAAATATGGCAGAAACAACCAAGGTATTTATAGATCTGGTAGTGATGTATGTTTTGGGTGTGGCAAGCTAGGACATAGAGTCAGAGATTGTCCCCAATCAGGTTCCCAGGGTCAGAAAAAAATTTTCCCCGGCTCAGTTTGGTCGCTCGAATCAGCAGGGTACCGCTTCCAGTTCCACCAGTGGGAAACGCCCAAACAGGATTTATACACTTCAGTCCTAACAGGATCAGAAAAGTTCTCCTAATGTGGTCACTGGTATGTTACAAGTTTATCATTTGCATGTTTATGCTTTGCTAGATCCAGGAGTTCCTTTGTCTTTTGTAACTCCCTATATAGTTGTTGACTTTGGAGTCAGTCCCAAAATATTAGTAGAGCCTTTCTTAGTCTCTACCCTAGTGGGTAAATCTATCATAGCCCAACGGGTATACAGGAACTTTTCGGTTATGGTATTTCAGAAAGTCACTTTAGCAGACTTAGTTAAATTAGAGATGAACAATTTTGAAGTCATTCTAGGCATGGATTGGCTTTATTCCTGCTATGCCTCAGTCGACTGTAGAAATAAAATTATTAAGTTTTAGTTCTCAAATGAACCCGTCCTAGAATGGAGGGGTAGTACTTCAGCACTTAGGGGTCTTCTTGTTTCCTACCTTAGGGCAAGGAAAATGATATCTAAGGTATGTATCTACCATCTCGTTTGAGTCCATGACTCTAGATCAGAAACCCCTACTCTTGATTCAGTATCAGTAGCATTTCAATTCCTAGATATATTTCCCGAAGATCTTCCCGAAGTTCATCCCAAAAGGGAAATTAACTTTGGAATAGACCTTCTTCAAGATACTCAGCTCATATCTATTCTGCCATATTGAATGGCCCCATTAGAACTCAAAGAATTAAAAGAACAGTTAAAGGATCTCCAAGATAAGGGATTCATTAGACCCAGTACATCCCTGTAGGGTGCACCAATTCTATTCATGCATAAGAAAGACGGTTCTCTCAGAAAATATATGGACTACCGTCAGTTAAATAAAGTCACAGTCAAGAAACAAGTATCCACTTCCCAGAATTAATGACTTGTTTGACCAACTTTAGGGCGCCAGTTACTTTTCTAAGATAGACCTCAGATCAGGCTATCATTAACTCAGAGTCAGGGAATGGGATATTTCGAAAATAGCTCTCAAAACTTGGTATGGTCACTTCGAATTCTTATTCATGTCATTTGGTCTTACCAATGCCCCAGCAGCTTTTATGGACTTGATGAATCGTTTGTTCAAGCAGTACTTGGACATGTTCATCATACTTTTCATATATGACATTCTTGTCTATTTTTATAGCGAGAATGATCATGCAAATCATCTCAAAATTGTATTCTAGACTCTCAAAACCCATCAGTTATCATGATATCTATTCATGTCCTACATGTTAGATCTATGATCATAGCCCATACTCGTGCACGTTAGCAATCATGCACACTTACAGTTCTTAGTATAAGGAGTTCTAGTTCACTCGTTGTTATGAATCATGTTCGATGAATACAGAAACTCCAGACTCAGGTCATGCAGCTCATGACTCAGGTACCTATGTCATGCTATACAGTATGCTCAGTTCCCATGACCCATGCTACACTCCTAGTGATCGGCTAAATTTAGATTTCGTCATGCATATCCTCAGTTTAGATCTTTTGATAAATTTATGGTGTTGATATTCTATTCCTCAGACCTCAGTCAAGTGTCGAGTTTGGTATAGTATTCATGCATACATCAGGTCGCCATGTTTTAACCCTTCAGTGGACTCTTCTTATAAAATGATGTAGTGATGAGTAGTTGCTTAGAAGAGGGAGAGTAAATATTTTATGTTAAGAAAAGATTATTGCATACTAGTTTTACACGAGGCTGTAGTTATGAAGACAGGCTTGAATGTCATGTTGATGTGTAAGTGGCTAAATGCATTTTGGAGATTTGAGTAGGCTTGAACATAGTGGGAGAATTCAGTCCAGATCAGTCCTCAGCAGGTAGAGTTATCAAAACCAGTATTCAATTTTAGTATAATCTCAGTCTCAGTCTAGTAATCAGATCAGTAACTCAGTTCAATTTCAAATTTGCTTGACCATAGCATACAGTTATCAATTATTCAGTTATCAGTATTTTAGTACCTCAGTTTAAAAACTATTTTAGATTCATGTTATATGCTTGGTCTTGCCTTCTCAAATAATATAGTTTTTATGAATTCATGCTCAGTTATCTCATGTTACCCAGTAGTCCTTACCTTGTATGCATGATACTCTATAGTTCCAGTCTAGTTATTCAGACTAACTACAGTTCAATATTACATGACCAAGTATTCAGCTATCAGTCATTCAGATAATCAGATAAGTTAGTAATTTTAAGCACTCGTGCTCAACACCCATATGAATATTTTCAGTAGTCTCAAGTGATATGTTGTACTAAGGTGGAAAGTATAGTTGAGAGAGTATTCAAGGGAAAAGTCTAAGCTTGAAAATTTGTAGTCACAGTGCATAAGGCTTAGTCACTTCATCTTAGATGATGTTTCGTAGGCCCCAACTCATATTATAGAATTTTAACCAGGATGTGATTTTCTTATTCAGCTATTTTATTCAGCCATACCAAGACTCCTTGCTCCATAAAGTGACTAAAACTCTATAGAAAAAGTGACAAAGAAAGGCTCCAATCAAATATAAGTTTTCAGCATAAGTTAGTCCGCAAAACCAGAAATTCAGTTTAGCAGTTAGGCGGACAATGTTTGTATGGTTGGGTTTCCTATCCTTCCATCTAGTCACACTATCTGAAGTCTCATGAATGCGACTATTCCAAGATCGAGCAACCATGTGGTTGTGAGTTCATCTCAGTTAAGGTGCATGCCTCAATTTCAAAAACCTCGATATGCAGTCACAATTCAATTTGTAGGTGCCCTATGCTTCATCTTAGTTTTTTCTTAGTATCTCAGCCAAGTCAAAATTCTTTTAAGGGACATAATGTCCAAAGGGGGAGATGCACTATAACCCCCGAGCTTTCATGACCTAATCCTTCCATCTTTTTTTACGTAACGAATCTAGTTTGGAGTAGTGGGTACTCATAGGTAGACCCTCAAGTTCCAAGCTTAGCCTTAAGCGATGTATTCAGGGGCTTAATTCTGTTTATGATATTCAGTTCCTATATCACGTTTCAGGCTTAGTTATGTTCTCATGTTCCCGTTTATGCATATTTAGTAAATAATCTCAAGTTGGAGATCAGTGACTTTGTATTCTTGAAAATCTCTCCTATGAAAGGAGTGCAGAGGTTTAGCAAGAAGGGGAAGCTCAGTCCCTGATATGTCGGTCCTTACCAAATTCTCAGCCATTTTAGAAAGGTAGCTTACGAGCTTGAGTTACCTTCAGACTTATCTTCAGTGCATCCAGTGTTTCATGCCTCCTTGCTTGAGAAATGCATAGGTGACCCAGTAGCCGTAGTCCCTACAGAGGGTATAGATATTCAGAACAGCCTCTCTTACGAAGAGATTCCAGTCAAAATCCTTGATTTTTAGATTCGCAGATTGAGGAACAAAGAAGTTTCTCTAGTCAAAGTTCTTAAGCAGAGGGAGACATGCAGACCAAGTATCCTCACCTCTTCTCTACAAACTCAGACTCAGCCTAGGGTAACAATTTTCCTTGAACTTGTTCAGTTTCATGCTCAGATTTTCCTTTATAGATTTGGTACCAGTTATCATTGCATATTCAATTATGACTTCATACATCAGATATGCATGTTCAGTATGAGAAACTCATCTTATTAGAAATCCAGTCATGCATTTATGAATCAGGTTCAGCTATGTATTCATGTATCAGATATGTATGTTCAGTATGAAATTTTAGTTTATCAGTAATTTTAGTCATGACATCATGCTTCAATTGTACATGTCTTGTATCTAAATTTAGAGTCAGTCTCATTCAAGGATGAATGTTCCCAAGAGGGGGATATTGTAAGACCCCGCAAAATCCTAAGCTTAACTCAGTCCTTTAGAGCTTGTTAAGTGGTCCCAGACTTAGAAAATTTTATCCAAGTACTCAAACATAGTGTTATTTTAGCCTTTGTAAGTTGGCAACTCTATTTCACGACCTCTACGGCCTTAAAATATCAATCTTTAAGTTGAATCATGATCAGGAGTGTAAGTAGGTGTCCTCGAATAAGTTTTGGATTTTTTGGACTTTGTTTAAGGCACATTTGGAAGTCCAAACCAGTGGATCAACGTAATCTCGATGCGCCACATTATCTATCACATCGATGAATATTTTTCTCCAGCACCCTAGTGCAAATTCCAGTGAACCGATGCGGACTCAATGCAACGCATAATCCATAAAGTCGACACCATCGACGCAATACGTCGGTCTGCACATCGCAAATTCAGTTTTTAGTAATTAAAAGTCGCATTCCTTAGGGGTATTTGGGTCTTTTACCCATGGTTATCAGCCCCAAAACACAAAATTAAGCCCCTTTAGAGGCAAAATTCATTCTCTATTCTGAAATTACTCAAGAACAAAAACCCTAGGAGATCAAATTTCAAACTCAAGGCTTAAGATTTCACCATCATTCTTCAAGAATTTAGCAACCAAGGTATGTCAAGTGATCATCCAAGGATTTCCTTCCACCTTTGGAGTTCAAGCACCTTTTTTTTACTACAAATTAATGAGTTTGATGAATTTAATAGTTGAATTTAAATGTGTTCATGACTACCATGTTAGTGGGGTTTCTAGTTCATGATTCAATTGTAAGATGCATACGAATCTATTTGTTATATGTGTTGTACTGTGTTAATTCATGCTAAAACCCTCCAAACTATAAATTTAGTATTTGAAATTATAAATCTCGGATGTTGTTTAGTATTATGTGCACATACTATGTCCTTCAAGTGTTTGTTGAATTGCTCATGTGAGTTAAATAGTGAAATTATATCATGTTAGCTTGTATTCAAGCTCATGTCATGCAAGTATTTGCTAGAATGTCCTAATAAAGAAATGATGATTAGGTAATTAGCTATCATGTTTTAAGATTGTGTTATGTTTTATAATTCATGCTATCGAGTCCTGGGGGTATTCAATACCTGACAATTTAGCTGTTTACCTAGAGCCACGGTCAGTCATAGAATAGTATTAGTTATGTCACAATCAGTAGAATTTAGTCAGTTACAGAACTTATGAAAGCTCAGTAGTACTCAATCAGTTAACAGAATTCAGTAGTATTTTATCAATCCATGGAACCTAGTGAACTCAGTTCGGTTCAGTTATACAGTATGATTAGTAATTGTTCAGTCCAGCCTAGAATGATTTAGAAATCAGTCTAGTGTCTATTTAGTTGGGAGCAGGATTCAGCACCGAGTGAATCCAATGATGGGGACTCACCTGCCAGTAGAGGGTGTGATCCTTAGAAGCAGTCCTTGCATTCTAAAACTATGTAGCTAGCGTAGGTTGAGACATCAACCTACCAGTTGAGGGTTGATGAGGTGTTTTAACCTTTCAGTTGAGGGTACCACCATTCTCACTCGGAGCACATGCCATATGAGGGTGAATTACTTTGTCTTTATCTATGGCATAGTACTGATACCCTTCCAGCTGGGGTTACAGGTTAGAAGCTAATCAATTCAAAGAGAGGCATATCAATTAGATGATTACCTCTCACAGTTTAAGTTTCAGTCTTCAGAATAGAACTCAGTTCAATTCTATGGAATCAGGACTGTTAGATACAACCACTCAGTTCAGTACAAAACTCGGCACAGTTGTATAGAATCAAGACTACCAAATACAGTTATTCAGTTAATAGTATACAATATCAGTAAACTCAGATATTAGCAAACCAGTGATTCAGAACTCAGTGTCCATTGTTATCGTGACCTCAGTTACAGTTTATGTGTTCATGCATGTTCTCTCATTCAGTTATACTCATGTCATTCAGTCAGTATTGTTCATGCATATAAACCTATGCATTTCAGCCTACCTCACTTTACATACCAGTATATTCAAAGTACTGAGGAATACTTTTCTTTTGCGCTATGATATCTTATATCATATGTTCAGACTCACGAACTCCACATCATATTTAGTTGTTTAGATATTCAGTATTTAGAGTTAGTGGTAAGTCCTCACAGTCCGAGGATGTGGTTATTACTTCAGCATTTCAGTTCATTTTAGTTGTTCGGAGTTTGTTGGAGACTTATCCCATCAACTCCTTATTCATACAGTTAGAGTCTTATTTAGACTAGAGTATTTTTTAGGCAGATATTCAGTTTTGGTATTGAGATACCGTATTCAATATTTATTTATTGTATTGAACCTTATCCCCAGTTTCTACATAATTTCCATATTTTTACAGTATTATTATTTAGTTGTTACAGCAGGTACCAATCATAGGTTAGCTTGTGGTTCTTTGGTATTTTAAGTATCGTGTAGCATCTGGGGTACAGACTTGTGACATTACATTATCCCTGGATGCTACATCATTTCATGATGTAGGCTTCAAAGGATTTTCTATTTTTCCTGTACAGTTTTAGGTGATTCGATGTTTCTATGTATCTATTGTGAAGTGGTGAGCCTCCATATTTCAGAAGGCCTTGTCATTTTGCTGGTTTCTTTATTATTTTCAGTATTGTTTAGTATTCCATTTTGGATTCTTTTGTCATAGTCGGTGGCTTGTCCCGACTTAGTTAGTATTTTTGGTTTTAGAGGCTTTTATGGAAAAGTGTGGGTTGGATGTTAATTTTGATTCATAGATTCTATATTTGATTATCTATCCTTCTTATTACTATTTGGTTGGCTTTCACTGTATTCTTTTTTAAAGTTGTAGATGTTTGGCTAAGGGGGTGTTCTCTGACTCATGGTGGGCTTGAGATATCTGTCATAACTAGGCCCTAATTTAGGTCATAACAAGCTTGGTATTAGAGCACGATTTAGAATTATTGGGTATCCACAAAGACGTATCGAGTAGAGTCTCTTTTATGGGAGTGTGGCGCACCACACTTATAAGGGAGAGGTTATAAGGCATTAAGGAATATTTCCCTTTATTATGTTATATTTCGGGCTATAGAGTCTAGTGGTATGAAACTTCTCTAACTACTGGTTTGCTCATATTTCAAATCATGCCTCCCCAAAGATCTGACAATCATAGAAACTCTGTTGGACCATCTATCCTACCTGAGGAAAATGTGGAGGGGACTCACCCTATTTATGGAATGCTGACTCAGTCTAGGGTCCCTGTTTCTAATTGTACTACTCCACGTGGGGTTCCATAGATCCCTACTACTCCTTCTCAGACTTCCCGAGCTAGTGACACTTATGCTCAGTCACCCTAGGGAAATAGCTCTAATGTGGAGTTTTATTAGTCTATTCATATGTTTACTTAGTTGGTGGCATCGTTGTCTCATTAGTATAATCATGTTGGTTCTGTTGCTTATTTATCTGAGGTCACCCAAGTTGGTTAGTTCATGAGGTTGAATCTCCCAACCTTTACAGGCTCTAAGGTTGAGGAGGATCCTCAGGGGTTTTTAGATGAGATAGAGAATATTTTCAAGGTTATGCATGCTACTGATTTTGAGGGTGTAGAGTTTTCTACATATGAATTGAAAGATATATCTTGTCAGTGGTATGAGGAGTGGGAATACCTATGAGGTTATGATGTTGATTTGGCGGTGTGGTATGAGTTTTTGGGTGCCTTTATTAATCACTTCTTTCTTTAGGAGTTAAGGGAAGCTAAGGCGGAAGAGTTTGTGAACTGAAGCAGGGCAAGATAAGTGTGATGTAGTGCGCCCAAAATTTCAGTAGTTGTCTCATTCTGCTCTAGAATTGATGTCTAACATGAGATCCAAGATGAGGAATTTTGATTTTGGGTTATCCCTTGACTTTGTATTAGAGTGTAAGGTTGCAATGTCGAACAATGATATGGATATCTATAGGCTTAAGGTTTGTATACAGTAAGTATAGGATTAAAAGAAGAAGAAGGAAGGGATGGGAGAGAGGCAGAAGAAAAAGTTTAAATATTTAGAGCAGGGCGTGAATCAGAAAAATAATAGGAGAGATGGTAGACAGTGGACCAAGAAGAAGAATTAGGGAAGTTTTAATTCATATTTGACAGCTAGCACTCCATATTCCTAAGCCTCCAGGTGCTCGTCGTTTTTAGGCTAGCAGTGGTCCTAAGGCACAGGGTGACCAGTCTCATGCTAGTGGAGCTCAAACAACCCAATCTTATCTTTCTTGTTAATTTTGTGGGCAGCTTCACATGACTATTAAAAGGAAGGAAGGAGCTTGTGTTTCAATTATGGTCAGCCTGGACATATACAGAGGAATTTCTCTATGGCTAAGGTGGACACTAGGGCTAATAAGGTTCCCATCGTCACTTCTTTAGCTTCTACACCTAAGAGTTGTACTTTAGGTACCGACACTAACCGAAATCATCTCTATGCACTTACCACTTGCCAAGAATCTGAGGCATCCCTAGATGTTCATACTAGTGTGTTACAGTTCTTCTCTTATGATGTTTATTATTTGCTTGATCCAGTTTTTACCCTTACATATGTGACCCCTTATATGGTTGTATACTTTGGTTTTGGTCCATAAAGTATTTCTAACCTTTTTTTGTGTCTACTCTAATAGGTGATTCTATTGTTGTATACTCAGATGGGCAATTCTATTATTGCTATAAGGATCTATAGAGGTGGTATGGTGCTCATTCTTAATAGGGAGACATTGGTGGATTTGATAGAACTTGACATGGTAGATTTTGATATAATCTTAGGGATGGATTGTCTTCATTCGTGCTATGCTTCTATGGATTGTAGGATCCGAAAGGTTAGTTTCCATTTTCCTAATGACCACTGATTGAATGGGAGGGGAGTTCCTTAGTTCCCAAAGGGAGTTTTATTTCCTATCTTAGAACTCAAAAGTTGATTTCCAAAGGGTTTCTATATCATTTGGTTTGCGTTAAGGATTTGAACTTTAAGAGTCCTTCTTTGCAATCTATCCCTGTGGCAAATGAATTTCCTGAAGTTTTTCCTGATGATCTTCCTGGAATTCTTCCCGATAGGGAATTAGATTTTGGGATTGATCCAATACCAGATACCCGTCCAATTTTTATTCCTCCTTATAGGATGGATCGACTGAACTAAAGGAGCTAAATGAGCAGTTAAAGAATCTTTTTGATAAGGCTATATGGGTTCAGCTTCTGCTACTAAAATGGCCCCACTTTGTGTTAGCCACACGAACTGGAGAAATCCAAGGAAGAGATAGGGAATCCATGACCCTAGTCATTCCAAAAAATATGTATATAATATTTGGACTAGGTACACGGTAACCAAGACCACCACACCAACAAATGTGGTTTCCAATATTGGTCTATCCTAGACCTTCACCTCCACAGCGAGCTACCCAACCCCATTTAATCCCAAATTAAAACATTTGCATATAACCCATCCATTAAACTAAGGAGTCATCCACTAAGGTATTACCGAATGGTATCGTCATACCAATTGAACTTGCAAGTCAATTCCATTATGTCATTCCAAACCAATTAGCCAAATAGACTCCAATGTTCAAATTTAGAAGCCAATACATGGCCACCAAGGTCTTTCAAAATCATTTAAAATCAAACAATGACCACCAAGGACTTCCAAAACCATTTTTATTCATTTAAACATTAATCCAATGCAATAGTTTAGAAAGTAAGCAAAACCATGTAATTTTCCATATTTCAGAATCAATTATGCAAGTGTGTTGAGGTTAATACCAATTCCAAACCCAAAACCATAATTTTGGAGGAATCCACGACCCCCATTCCATCCACCATGTCCATGCACCTAATAGTTCCAAAATCCATCAATTAAAGCATAAAACAATGTGAGTAAACCATGGAAATACCATTTAAATAATAACCATTCAAAACCCTCAACCCAATTCCAAAGCCAAACATTAAAAACATATGAATATAAAACCTTGCATACCATAATGAAAAATACAAGTCTTTTTAGAGAAGAGATACAAGTCTAAAACACCAAGTAATTTGGAACAAAACCACAATTTGAAGCTTAGACAATTAAGCCCTTGAAACCCTAGCTTTGCTCTTGATTTTGGAAGTTAGAGAGAAGAGAGTAATGCTTATGTTTGTTAACTAATAGAAATAGGGCCAAAAGAAGGGTTTTAAATCATGTAAAAATAATGGGATGGAAGGAAAAGACCATAATACCCTTAATAAAGATATGTAAAAAAATATCATCCAGTCGCTACAGGTCAAGTAATGACTTGTGGTCACTAGTCACGAGTCATTACCTTGACTCATGGTTTGGGAAGCAACACAGGGCCACCATACTGGTATGGTTACGAGTCCTAACTTATGACTTCTGACCAAAACTTATGACTCGTGAGAATTCAGTCGTGACCATGACAGTAACGAAGGGCCATCTCACTGGTAGGACATGAGTCCTACCTTACGACTCTCATTGAGTAACCACAACTTGTGAGGGTCTAGTCATACTCAAGACAGAAACATTGGGCAACCTAACTATTTAAGCTATGACTGGCACTATACGACTCCTAATGAGTGATAATGATGCATCATATAAGTTGTTGCCTAGGAAGTGATGGCAAAAGTCAAGAAATTTTTAGAGTCCAAAGCCTAGGGCATTATATGGTTAAATTATCACATAGTGCTGAAGTGGAGGAGAAGCGGGCTTTGTATCTCATACTTATGTAGATCAAGGATAATGTGGGTCAACAAAAGGTTATGGATTTCGAGATTGAGGGAGATGGCATCTTGAGGTATCAAGGCAAATGTATTTTTGGTGTTGATGGGCTACGGGAAAAGATTTTTGCAGAGGCTCATAAGTCTAGATAGATAATTCATCTAAATTTGACCAAGATTGTAATACTCCGAGAAATTTTTTGTTGAAATTTTTTGTATAAACGTGTTGGGTTCTATCTTCTAGAATGAATTATAATTTTTTTGTGTGGAATGTCTTAGACTATAACCCACCATTCCGTAGATTATCAAATAAGCTTTCCAACAATATGTGGATCATCCAAAACAAACACCCGAGCGACGATTTATGAACATTCCGATCGAACCGTGAATAGTAGTGAACAATAAAACGTGCAGGAAAAAGTTCTGAGGCCTGGCGTATTTTTGCTCCAACTTTAAATGATCATAACTCCTTGTACATAATGATCTGGGTGATCTAATATATATCAACAGAAAGCTCTGCCATTCCTCTTTCCAATGAAATTGGTTTCATCCAATTTTTCTATTGGAGCAAAATGTTATGGTTGATCTACTTCAGCCTATCAAAATTGAATTTTTGGGTCAACTTCAAATGATCATAACTCCTCGTACACAATGATATGGGTGAGATACTATATATCAATGGAAAGATATGAGAGTCCTCTTTCTAATGAAGTTAGTTTCATCCAATTTGGATATCGGAGTAAAACTTTATGGTTAATCTACTTAAGACTATCAAAATAGTCCACCAAAGGACAGATTCAAGAATTATTTGATTTTTAGGGGCATTTTGGTCATCCCCCCTTACCCAAAAACCGTCCAAACCCTATATTAAAGCCTATTAGAAGTATTATATATTATATTCCATCAAATTCCCTCAAAAAGAAAACCCTAAGCTCCTACATCCAACTTCAAGAACCTCCAAAGTTCACCATTAATTTTGCAAATTTATTCAAGATTCCAAGTTCCTAGTTCAAGAACTCCAAGAACCATCATTCAAAGGCACGATTAATATATCAAAAATGAGTATCGATCTAAAGTTCATCATTCAAGGTATGTGGGATTTTTTAAGAAGAACTCTCTTTTGTTCTTGTGCCCAAAAGTAATTTTCTTTACAAAGGTATGATTTTTATTTGATTTTTACAAATTTGAAGCATGAACCCATATCTTATGATGATTATTATGAAATCTTGATGTTTATGATTTTGAAAGATGAATTTACATGTGTGGTGATATAAAGCATGAATCTTGAACGATATTTATCATGATTTTGCTATTTGGGTTGTGAATTCCCATTGGAAATTGTGTTTTTTTTTTTGAGAAAGTGTTTGTTATAAGCACGTTGATGTTGAATATTTGAGATATTTTGAATGATTTGACCTTTTGGTCTTAATGGAGTTATTTTGAACTCGAGTGTGAAATAAATCAACATCATGGTTGATTTTAATAGATGGGAAGCATGATGGTTCTCGATGTATATTTATATATTACTGAAATTGTTTTGTTGTGGATTGTCTTTGAAATGATCTGAGCTAAGTCCGGGAGAAATCTTTAGCACCGAGTGGGAGGTGTAAAGCGACCTTACTTCCCTAGAACTACGTACCTCCGTAGGAGTAAGCCTGAAGGTAATTTATATAGTGATCATTAGTTTGTGTGGATTTGATATCGATAGTCCTACTCCGATGGCAAGGATAGGACGGCTCTCCCCAACGTGGGTTGTACATTGGACTCCATGTAGCTCATATGGTTTATGTTGGTTATAGGATCTCCCTGTGTGTGTGTGTTTCCTTGTGTCTATGGTGAATGGTGAAGTGATTTGAAAGTGGAATTGTGAAAGTTATTCTTTCGAAAGATTTAAATGATATTTACATTATGAGAATTGATATTCTTGATGAACTGAAAGTGATTGACAAATTATATGATGACTCACATGTGTTATTGCACTTATTTCATCCTCTCATGATTATGATGATTTTCTTCGGGCTATGTGAGTCTTTCATACATCCTATATATTTCTTATAAATATTTATGATGATGATGTTTATACAACTACATACACCCCCATATACTCGGTTCATTTCCATGGTACTGACCCACATCTTCGGATGTGGGCTACATTTTCTCAGAATATAGGTTCAGGTGCTTAGTTCCAGGTTTGACAGTGATTCTTCAAGCACGGTGTTCTACATCCTCTGTTGTGGTGAGTCCTCATGTTCTGAGGACGTGATGTCTCATGTTGGTTTCACGAAATCGTTTATATTTGATAACTGAGTCTGAGTCAGTTGGGGCATGTCTCAATGGCTCCCTGGTTTTATTGATTTTCTTAGATGCTTGTCAGACTAGTATAGATGTTGGGAGTTGACTAATAAGTCATGTTTTGTTATCTTTCTGAAATTCTTTTATTCTTGGATGATGATTACTCTATTGATATTTGAGGGTTATTTATAGAAACCCCGTTGATTTGTGTTGAACTGAATAAAAATGGCTCAAAGGATTAGCTTGGGGCTACTCATAGCCTCCAGCAACGTGTGATGCTCTGGGACCCATTTTTAAGGGTGTTACAAACTTGGTATCAGAGCCTAAGGTTTTAAGGTGTCCTAGGGAGTTTGACAAGCTACGTTAAGTAGAGTTTTGATCATCGGTGTGTAGCGCACCACACTATGAGCAAAAGGCTACAAGACGTTTTAGAAAAAAGTGTGATTCTTTCTTTCAGAAGTCTATCATGCTTAAAGTGTCTCTCTCTGCTATTGATTCATGCTCTCCTCTTTTAGAAATATACCTTCACATCGAGCAAGAAGAAATAATAATGGTCAGCAACCTCAACCCTCTAACCCATTGAATAAAAACATAACTCATACTGAATTTCGGGCAACCTTTCAGGCGCTGGCCTAAGTTGTTACTGCAAATGTTCAGGCCAACTCGGCCCTGGCTCCACAGCAGCAGGGAGGTGATTTAGCTGCTACCAGGATCCATAACTTTATACGGATGAATCTGTCGAAATTCTATGGGTCCAAGTCTGAGAGGATCCACGGTTTTTTTTAGAGGAGGTACGGAAGATTACTCAAGTGATGCATGTATCTGAGGAACATAGTAGGGAGTTGGCTACGTATAGGTTGAAAGACCTTGCTTATGACTGGGTTGTTGCTTGGAGGAAAGGTAGAGGTGAGGGAGCTGTCCTTATAACTTGGCAAGAGTTCCAGGATATATTCCTAGATAAGTTTTTCCCTTTGGAGATGAGAGAGGTAAAGGTGGAAGAGTTTATGAACCTACGACAGGGCTCTATGACTGTTAGAGAGTACTGTCTAAAGTTTAATCAGTTGGCCAAGTATGCTCCTGACTTAGTCGCTGATAATCGGGCTAGTATGAGTAAGTTTGTGACTGGAGTGTCTAGTTATGTGGTTAAGGAGTATAGGTCTGCTATGCTGAACAGTGAGATGAATCTTTCTAGGCTGATGACTCATGCCTAATAGATTAAGGCAGACAAGATTACAGAGAGAGATAGAATGAGAAGAAATAAAAGAGTTAGGTCTGAGCAGCACGAACAAGGTCAGACTAGATTGCAGGGAAGGAGTCGCCCTCAGTATCAGGATCGTTCGTCTATGCCAGCACTATCATCTACTAGGGCTCCCGTTCCTAGAGATAAGAAGGAGCAAGGTAACAGGTCATATGCATCCAGGTCCCAGTACAGTGCTGGCAGTAAGCCAAATCGTCCCTTGTGTCCTAAGTGTCGTAGGGCTTATTCAGGTGAGTGTTGGGGTGAGAAGAGGGGTTATTTATGGTGTGGTGACATGGGTCACAGAGTTAGAGATTGTCCATAGAATGGACAAGGGCATCGTGACTATCGCCCTTAGACCCAGACTCAGACTGTTAGTGCTCCAATTCCAGCGACTCGCCCAGCCCCAGCTTAGGGCGCCTCTTCTAGTAATGCTGGCGGGCAGCACCAGAATAGATTCTATGCTTTACCATCCCTCCAGGAACAAGAGGACTCTCCCAATGTTGTTACTAGTATGCTTTGTATATTTTCAGTTTGACATCCTGGATCCATTTTCTCATATGTTACACCTTTGATTGCTGTGAATTTTGAAATGAGTCTTGAGATTATTCCTGAGCCTATCCTAGTTTCTACCCCAGTGGGTGATTCGATTGTTGCCCAAAAAATGTATAAAAAGTGTCCTGTTACCGTTCTTCATAGAGTCTTGTTGGCTGATCTGATTGAGTTAGACATGGTATATTTTGATGTGATTCTGGGTATGGACTGGCTGTATTCTTCTTATACCTCTATTGATTGTCGGACTCGAGTGGTCAAGTTTCAGTTTCTGGGTGCATCCGTGTTTGAGTGGTCTGGGAATTCTGTGTCACCAAAGAGTTATTTTATCTCTTACCTCAAAGCTAGAAAGCTTATTTCCAAGGGGTATATTTACCATTTGGTTAGAGTCAAAGACACTAAGTCTGAGACTCTAACTCTCCAGTCCGTTAACGTTGTCAATGAGTTTTCTGATGTCTTTCTGGATAATCTCCCAAGGATACCTCCTGATAGAGTTCGGGATTGAGCTTCTTCTCGATACTCAGCCCATTTTTATTCCTCCTTACCATATGACCCCTACAGAACTTAAGGAGTTGAAAGAGCAACTCAAAGATTTACTAGATAAGGGTTTCATAAGGCCCAGTATTTCTCCTTGGGGTGCTCCTATGTTGTTTATGAGAAAGAAAGATGGCTCTTTGCGTATGTGCATTAATTATCGCCAACTGAATAAAGTCACCATCAAAAATAAGTACCCCATTTCGAGAATATATGATTTGTTTGACCAATTGCAAGGTGCAAGTTGTTTCTCAAAGATAGACCTTCGTTCCAGCTATCATCAACTCAAAATTAAGGAGTGTGACATCCCGAAAACCACTTTCCAAACTCGTTATGGTCATTTTGAGTTTCTTGTTATATTATTCGGGTTCCTCAGCAGCTTTCATGGACCTCATGAATCGAGTGTTCAGACCATATCTGGATATGTTTGTCATAGTGTTCATCGATGATATATTGGTGTACTACCGTAGTGAGGATGAAAATTTTGATCATCTTCGAACTGTCTTGCAAACCCTTGGAGATCACAAGTTGTTTGCCAAGTTTAGTAAGTGTGAGTTTTGGCTAAGGTCAGTTTCTTTTTTGGGTCATATCATTTCTTCCGAGGGTATTAGAGTTGATCCCCAAAAGACCAAAGGTGTTAGAAATTGGCCTAGACCTATTTCTCCGACTGATATCCGAAGTTTCTTGGATTTAGCTGGCTATTACCACCGTTTTTTTTAGGGTTTCTCCTCTATAGCGTCTCCTATGACTCGATTGACCCAAAAAAAGTAAAGTTCTTATGGTCCGAATCTTGTGAGAAGAGTTTTCAGGAGCTGAAAACTCGACTCACTTCAGCCCCTGTTTTGACTTTGCCCGATGGTTTTGATGGTTTTGTGGTGTATT
Source organism: Capsicum annuum (assembly GCF_002878395.1). Taxonomy (NCBI): domain Eukaryota; kingdom Viridiplantae; phylum Streptophyta; class Magnoliopsida; order Solanales; family Solanaceae; genus Capsicum; species Capsicum annuum. The sequence goes on from NC_061117.1 coordinate 62,746,783, forward strand.
GTGATGCTTTAAGAGTTGGTTTGGGTTGCGTATTGATGCAGAAGGGTAAGGTGATAGCTTATGCTTCTAGACAATTGAAACCCCATGAGAAAAATTACCCCACCCATGACCTTGAGTTGGTTACTGTTGTGTTTGCTTTGACAATCTGGAGACACTATTTGTATGGTGTCCATGTTGATGTTTTCACTGATCATAAGAGTCTGCAGTATGTGTTTACCCAGAGTGAATTGAATCTTAGGTAGAGACGATGGTTAGAATTGTTAAAGGACTATGATATGAGTGTGTTGTACCATTCGGCCAAGGCCAATGTTGTGGAAGATGCCCTAAGTAGAGTGTCCATGGGTAGTGTTTCGCATGTGGTAGAAGGTAAGAAAGAGTTGGCTCATGATGTACATCATTTAGCTAGATTGAGGGTTAGGTTGTTTGACTCTGCTGAAGGTATTATAGGGTTCAGAGTAATTCTGAATCCTCCTTGGTTTCGGAAGTGAAGGAAAAGCAATACTTAGATGCTAGTTTGGTCCGACTGAAGGAGTCAGTCAAGGACCAAAAAGTAGAGGTTTTCTCCTAAGGGAGAGATGGTGTGTTAAGATTAAAGGGTAGATTGTGTGTCTCGAATGTTGATGATCTAAGATAGAGAATTATGGCTAAAGCGCACGGGGCGCGGTATTCTATTCATCCTGGTGCCGCCAAGATGTACCAAGACTTGTGGAAAATCTATTGGTGGAGTGGCATGAAGAAAGATATAGCAGCGTTTGTAGCTAAGTATGCAACATGCCAACAGGTTAAGGTTGAACACCAAAGACCTGGTGGTATGATGCAAGAGTTTAGTATTCCCACCTGGAAATGGGAAGAGATAAATATGGACTTCATGATTGGTTTACCTCCTTTCCAATGCCAGCATGATTCTATTTAGGTTGTGGTTGATAGGTTGACTAAGTCTGCTCATTTCTTGCCTGTTCATACTTCATATACTGTTGAGGATTACGCTAGATTATATATCCGAGAGCTAGTCAGACTGCATGGAGTTCCCTTGTCTATTATTTCAGATAGGAGTACTCAATTCGCTTCGCAATTTTGGAAAGCTTTTCAGAAGGGTCTTGGTACCCAAGTACTTTTGAGTTCTGCTTTTGATTTGCAGACCGATGGTCAGGCTGAGCGGACCATCCAGACCTTAGAGGATATGTTGAGAGCTTGTGCACTTGACTTTAAGGGAAGTTGGGATGGTCACTTATCGTTGATAGAGTTTGCTTACAATAATAGTTTCCACTCTAGTATTGGCATGGCTCCGTTTGAAGCCTTATATGGGAGGAAGTGTAAATCACCCATAGGTTGGTTTGAGGTGGGTGAAGCAGCTGTGAGTGGTCCTAATTCGGTATTTATGGCTATGGAAAAAGTTAAGTTTATTAGGGAAAGGTTAAAAACTGCGCAGAGTCATCAGAAGTCATATACGGATGTTAGAAGGAGAGACCTTGAGTTTGAAGTTGGTGACCTAGTGTATGTGAAAATTTCACCCATGAGGTTGGTCCTTACAAAATCTTAGCCGTGTTGGTAAGGTAGCTTATGAGGTCGAGTTTCCTTCCGAGTTGTCCTTTGTTCATCCAATATTCCATGTCTCCATTCGTAGAAAGCATATTAGCGATGTTGTGGTAGTGGATTCCTCTGTGAGTGCTGACATTCAAGAAAATCTTTCGTTTGATGAGATTCCTGTTGAGATTCTTGATTTCAGTGTCCGAAGACTAAGGAACAAAGAAGTTCCCTTGGTCAAGGTGTTGTGGCGAAACCAATCTGTTGAGGGTGCAACTTGGGAAGCTGAGGCAGATATGCAATTCAAGTACCCGTACCTATTTTCTGCGAACTCCAATCAAGCCGAAGGTACCGTTCTTTCCTAAATCATGCACTTTTGATAAAAATTGTAGCAGTTCAGCTGTCATTTATTATGTGTTCAGCTGTAGTTTCTTGAATTTATGCATTCTATGTTGCATTCGGAGTGAGAAACGATGTGGTGATGAGTTTAACGAATGGTTTCAGTTCTATGCTCTATTCCCTATCTAATCTTGAAATGTCTGGCGTCATTCGAGGATGAATGGTTTCAGATGTATGCTCTATTCCCTATCTAATCTTGGCATGTCTAGCATCATTCGAGGATGAATGTTTCCAAGGGGGGATGATGTAATACCCCGAGAAATTTTTCATTGAAATTTTGTGTGTAAATGTGTTGGGTTCTATCTTCTAGAATGAATTATAAATTTTCCATCTGGAATGTCTTATATTATTACCCACCATTGCATAGAGTATCGAATAAGATTTCCAACGATATATGGATCATCCAAAACGGACACCCAAGCGACGAGTTATCAACATTCTGATCGAACCGTGAATAGTAGTGAACAGTAAAATGTGTAGGAAAAAATACTGAGGCCTGGCGTATTTTTCCTCCAACTTTAAATGATCATAACTCCTTGTACATAATGATCTAGGTGATCTAATATATATCAACGGAAAGCTCTGCGAGTCTTCTTTCCAGTGAAATTGGTTTCATCCAATTTGTCTATCGGAACAAAAATTTATGGTCGATCTACTTCAGCGTATCAAAAGTGAATTTTTGGGTCAACTTCAAATGATCACAACTCCTCATACACAATGATCTGGGTGAGATACTATATATCAACGGAAAGATATGAGAGTCCTCTTTCTAATGAAATTTTTTTCATCCAATTTGGATATCGTAGTAAAACTTTATGGTTGATCTACTTCAGACTATCAAAACAGTCCACCAAAGGACAAATTCGAAAATTATTTGATTTTTAGGGGCGTTTTGGTCATTCCCCCTCACCCAAAATCCATCCAAACCCTATATTAAAGCCTATTAGAAGTATTATATGTTATATTTCATCAAACTCTCTCAAAAAGAAAACCCTAAGCTCCTACATCCAACTTCAAGAACCTCCAAAGTTCACCATTAATTCTGCAAATTTATTCAAGATTCCAAGTTCCTAGTTCAAGAACTCCTAGAACCATCATTCAAAGGCACGATTAACATCTCAAAAATGAGTATCGATCTAAAGTTCATCATTCAAGGTATGTGGGGTTTTTCAACAAGAACTCTTTTTCGTTCTTGTGCCCAAAAGTAATTTTCTTTACAAAGGCATGATTTTTATTTGATTTTTACGAATTTGAAGCATGAACTCATATATTATGATGATTATTATGAAATCTTGATGTTTATGATTTTAAAAGATGAATTTATATGTGTGGAGATATAAAGAATGAATCTTGAACGATATTTATCATGATTTTGATATTTGGGTCGTGAATCCCCATTGGAAATTGTGTTTTTTTGAGAAAGTGTGTCTTATGAGCACGTTGATGTTGAATATTTGAGATATTTTGAATGATTTGATCTTTTAGTGTTAATGGAGTTGTTTTGAACTCGAGTATGAAAGAAATCCACAACGTGGTTGATTTCGATAGATGGGAAGCATGATGGCTCCCAATGTATATTTATATATTACTGAAATTATTTTGTTGTGGATTGTCTTTGAAATGATCTGAGCTAAGTCCGGAAGAAATATTTAACACCAAGTGGGAGGTATAAAGCGACCTTACTTCCCTAGAACTACGTGCCCCCGTAGGAGTGAGCCTGAGGGTAATTTATATAGTGATCACTAGTTTGTGTGGATTTGATATCGATAGTCCTACTCCGATGGCAAGGATAGGACGGCTCTCTCCAACGTAGGTTGTACGTTGGACTTCATGTAGCTCACATGGTTTATGTCGGTTATAGGATCTCCCAGTGTGTGTGTTTTCTTATGTCTATGGTGAATGGTGAAGTGATTTGAAAGTGGAATTGTGAAAGTTATTCTTTCGAAAGATTTAAATGATATTTACATTATGAGAATTGATATTCTTAATGAACTGAAAGTGATTGACAAATTATATGATGACTCACATGTGTTATTATACTTATTCCATCCTCTCATGATTTTGATGATTTTCTTCGGGCTATGTGAGTTTTTCATACATCCTACATATTTCTTATAAATATTTATGATGATGATGTTTATACAACTGCATACACCCCATATACTCAGTTCTTTTCCATGGTACTGACCCACATCTTCGGATGTGGGCTGCATTTTCTCAGAATGTAGGTTCAGGTGCTCAGTTCCAGGTTTGACAGTGATTCTTCGGGCATGCTGTTCTACACCCTCTGTTGTGGTGAGTCCTCATGTTCTGAGGACATGATGTCTGATGTTGGTTTCATGGAATCGTTTATATTTGATAACTGCGTATGAGTCAGTTGGGGCATGTCTCAATGGTTCACTGGTTTTATTGATTTTCTTAGAGGCTTGTCAGACTAGTATAGATGTTGGGAGTTGACTAATAAGTTGTATTTTGTTATCTTTCTGAAATTCTTTTATTCTTGGATGATGATTACTCTGTTGATATTTGAGGGTTATTTATAGAAACCCCGTTGATTTGTGTTGAACTGAATGAAAATGGCTCAAAGGGTTAGCTTGGGGCTACTCATAGGCTTAAGCACTATGTGACGCTCCGGGGCCTATTTTCTGGGGCGTTACAAAGATGTATCATGACTTGAAGGAAATCTACAGGTGGAATAGTATAAAGAGGGATGTGGCGAACCTTACGGCTAAGTATATGATTTATCAGCAAGTCAAGGTTGAACATTTAAGGCCTGGTAGCACGTCTCAAGAGATAGATTTTCCTATATGAAAGTGGGAGATAATCAATATATATTTCGTTATGAGTCTTCCACGATTTTTAAATTAGTATGATTTTATTTGGGTTATTATAGATAGGATTACTAAGTCTGCTCACTTCTTTCTTGTGAGTACTAAATTGGGGTATGTTGGTTAGATGATAACTCCCACACCTTTAGTTTCAGTATTCTGTTCAGAACTCAGTTCATTTTTAGGTTTTCTTAACCATAACATACAGTTATCAATTATTTAGTTATTAGTATTTTAATATTTTAGTTTAAAGACTATTTCAGAATCATGTAATATGCTTGGTCTTATATTCTCAGATATTACAGTTTCCACATATTTATGCACAGTTATCTGATGTTGTTTAGATAGTCTTTAACTCATATGCATAGTATTCTACAGTTTTAGTCCAGTTATTCAGACTAAGTACAATTCTGTCTCACATGATCAGTATTCAGCTAGTAGCCATTCAGTTAATCAGATAAGTTTAGTATATGACTATGTTTGTTTTGTATGTTTACGAATTCGTGCTCAGTATGATTGTACACTCAGATTCTTGAGTTATGTCAGTCTCCATCACGTAGTTTCAGATTCTGTATTCATATAGTAGCCATATTTTACCATATCCCAGCTTCAGTTCTACTTATATTCTTAAAGTATAGATTTACAAAAACTAAGTGTAGAGATTCACCATTTTATCAGAGTATGTTTTTCACTCATGCTTTAGAATATTTTAGTTTTTAGTTTATTCCAGCCTATTAGTGAGTCTACTTACACTTAGCATGCATGTTTTAAAATTACGTATGAAATCAATTTTACTTATTGCATTCACCCCTACATACTCAATACATTTCAGAAGTACTGATCCACATATACTTCTGTGTGGCTACATTGTTTCATAATGTGGGTACCATTTGTAGTCCACACATCACAATCAGACAGTTATAGATTCCATCCAGCAGATGATGAGTTCTCCTACTTTGGGAACTCCAGATAGTATTAGTTCATGTACAGTTTATTTATTTTCATATGTATTGATTAGTGGTAGTTGGAGGCATGTCCAGCTATCTATTGCTAGTATAGTAGAGGGTTTATAAATGTCAGTCAGAGTCAGTCATGTAAATTTTAGTTTCTTCCTTCAATTTTATTAGATTGTAAAATTTATCAGCAATGTATTTATTCAGATTATGCCATGAATATATTTTCGCACAATAGAACTTGTTATTTAATTTATTATATTCAGTTGCTTAACAGTATGCAGTTCATGGGTTAGCTTGGGATCACTTATGGTTTCAAATATCATGTGACGACTTGGGGGTAGTCTCGGTCATTACAAACTTGGTATCAGAGCACATAGTTCATGTGTCCTAGGGTGTCTATGAATTCATGTCTAGTAAAGTCTTGTGAAACGGTACGGAGACGTCTGTACTTTTCTTCAGGAGGCTACAGGATATTTAGAAAATATTTCCCTTCTTTCATGTCTCAGATTATACTATAGAAAGATTCTCTAAGAAATTTTTACGAATTCTTATCTTACTCTATTCATGCCATCTCCACCTTATTTTTGAGGTAATAGAAATAGTCAAGCTCAAATTCCTATGGATAGAGTTTTCTCAGAAAGTCCCCACAGATAATTTTGGGATTGCATGTTGGCTCAGAAAGTATCCCATCAGTTCCCTTATGTACTGAACTTTGAAAATATTCATTCTTATTTATAAAAATCCTACATTAAGTCAAAGTTAGATGTGAGAATATGATCTAGAGTTAGAATTATGAACCCAGAAGTTTAACAGTAGTAGAGTTGGGATAGTGTTATCTGGATTGAGTAGATTTTGTATCTATGGGGCTAGTTGTATGAAAGGTGAACCAGTAGGCTTGAAATAGTGTATGAAAGAATTTAAGTTTGTTGATTCAAAATTATATGTTGTTGATGTCAGATGTTCATGTTGATGGTAGTTCTCACGGTTTAGATGTAATGTTAATAGGCTATAAAGAAAGTTTGTATGGTTCATTGAAAGTTTAGGGATATCCATGCTAAGTGTTAGAATCTAAGCTTGAATCTTTGAAAATTTAGCTAATAGGAAAAAAAGAGTTGAAGCTCTAGATGGTGTGAACTTAGAGTAAAGTGATTGCATTTTAGTTTAGAGTTATTAAAGAGGTCCACAAACTTAAGATGATAGCTTTAATCTAAGGGGAGATGATAGAGCAAGTGACCAATTCAGGCTCTCAGATTCTAGTAGTAGTGCCAGTATGTGTATAAAAGCAATAAGGAAGGATGATTCCCAACCTATTCTTATCTCAGTGTAAAGTTTTTCAGTCTTCACGATATTTACTCATGCCTTACGAGTCAGTTTCATGATCATAGCTTATGTTCATGCACATCATAGAGAATCATATATGCTTCCAGTTCCTAGTATAAGCCGTTCCAGTTCACTCACCAGTAAGAATCATATTCTATGAAATCATGAACTCCAAACTCAGGTGATGCAACTCATGACTCATATACCTATGCTTTACAATATGTTCAGATCCAGGTACGTATGCGACACTCCTAATAATCAGCAAAATTTAGTTTATATCGTGTATGCCCTTAGTTTAGCTCTCTTCGAAGAATTCGTGCTTTTGATACTCTATTCCTCAGGATTCCATTAAGTGTCAAAGTTATCCTTTCATGCTTCAGGTCCTTATTTCTAACCTTTCAGTGACCTCTCCTTATGTCATGATTAGTTGAAATTCTATGTGTGTTTTCTTGGGTTGGTGCATGAAAGTTATTCTTGATAGAGGTTTAGAGAATGTGAGAAAGATGTTGTGGTGGTTGTTTGCCAAGAAGTTTGTGTGTGGTTATAATGATTTTCTTGAATGTCATGTTGGTGTATAGTGGATGAATTTATTATACACTAGTTAATTTATTGTAAGAGGTTGAAGTTATAGTGGGAATGATTATTATTCTTGAGATGAGAAGTTATGAAAACGAATGGTGTATTGAATTCATGGTTCAGGATAGTATTACAGTGCTATGTGTGCACTTTGTGGATTCGAGTACGCTTGATCATAGTGAGAGAATTCAGTTCAGCTCAGACTTCAGCAGATAGAGTTATTAGTGCTAGAGTTATTAGTGCCCATGTGAATATTTTTAGAAGCCTTAAGTGAACTATAGTTTTGAAGTGTAATGTATAGTCTAGTATAAGCTTTCAGTATAATTTAGTCCGTTTAGCCAGTAATCTAGTTAGCAGTCACACAAAAAAGTTCCTATAGTTTTTCATTTTTTCGTCTAGTTTTACTATCCGATGTTTCATAAGTTTAACTACTCCATAGAATAATTTAGTCACGTCCATGGAAGTTACAAATTCAGTTTAATCCATGCATCATGTTTCAGATTCAGATATTCAATCATGATTCTATTCATAAGTGTCCAGTGTATCATCCCAGTCTTTCCTTAGTATTTCAACCAAATCAGCGTCATTCAGGGAACGAAAGATACCAAGGGGGATGTTGTAATACCTCGAGTATTCATGTCCTAAATCTCTCATCTTTTCTTCATGAAATTAGATCCATCTTGAAGTACTACTTACTCATAAGTTGACTCTCTTGTTTATATCTCAGTCGTATAACCTTCTCACGTCAGTGCATGTATTCATGAAAATTAGTTCGGTTAATGTATCCGATTTCAGAATCAGTTATACAATCATGTTCCAAGTCATGCATGTTCAAAATAGGATATCAGTCACCTTCGTACATTATTCTCAGTCTAAGCAGTCTCATTCGAGGATGAATGTTCCCAAAAGGGAGATAATGTAACACCCCATATTTTTAGGCTAGTCTATGAACCATCGTTCCTGCGTGCAAAATCTATAATCCAAATGATTCACAAATGAATATAAGTTTAATGATCTTTATCCTCGTATTTTATGTTCTTTTAAGGTGAAAAATATTCATAAGAATCACTTAAAACAAAGTTGAGCTTAGAGCTTTTAATTCGTCCAAAGTTTGGTATTCGATTCTACAAGGTTCTATTTTAAACGTGAATAACTTTTTATATACATAGAATTTTGCAGCTTAAGACCTACTAAATTGTAGATAATTGAATTAGCTTTCCAACTATACCAATTTTGCCTTAATCTGATACCTGAGCAAAAAGTTATGGCATTTTTCATGAGAGGCAGTAAGCCGACGCGATTGGGACGCGACGCGTTGGTCATCAATGCGATTAGCGACGCGACGCAATGGAAACCACATCACTGAAATGTTTCACATGCTATTTCAGTTCCTAAAGGGTCTAGGGGCACTTTGGTCACTTTTTCTCACCCAAATCCGCCCATAACACTTAATTTCAGCCCCAAAAGCATTAGATACATGATTTCTCATCTTTTCTCTCCAAGAAAACCCTATCCCCCTCAAGAACACCAAAACTTCATCAAAGTTTCTTCAATACAATCAGGAAATTAAGGTTCCTAATCCAAGAAAATCAAGAAAAAACTTTCAATAACATTCTCAAGATTTTCAAGTCAAGCTTTCAATTTCAAATCATCTATTAAGGTATGTGGGAGTTCATCCATGGGTCTTCTTTTACTCATGGAGTCCAAAATACTTTTATTTCAATTAAAGAATAAATTTTTCGATCATTATGTTATTTTAAATGTTCAATAAAGATTGAATTGCATGTTTTAATGGTAATTTTATTTAATTTCAGCCCATGTATGATTCCGTAGAAGATTTTGAATTCCCCATGCTATGAATTTGAGTTTCTCATGCTTTATTCAAGTGAATTCCATAATAGATCCTAAATTCATGATTTTTAGCAATATTCTCATGTTTTAAATTCAGGCTTTCCACATGTTTGATGAAATTCTCATATAATGTTCAATTAATTTCAAGATTGTAGCAGTCATTAAGTTACAAAACTATGTAGCCAGCGTAGGGTATATCGTCTTCCTTCTAGAATAGGGTTGACGTGACCATATACATCTCATGAGTCTTCTGCCAGATTTGGATTGACCCAGCTACTGTTAGTAACCCGTGGCACGGTGCTAATACCCTTCTAACTGGGGTTACAGGTTGGACCCCAAATTAGTCTATAATCAGGGTATGTCAGTTAGATGATAACTCCCACAGTTTCAGTTTCAGGTTTACTTGACCATGGCATACAGTTATCAGTATTTTAGTTTACAGACTATTTCAAAATCATGTTATACGTTTGATCTTGCATTCTCAGATATTACAGTTTCCATGCATTCATGCACAGTTATCTTATGTTGTTTAGATAGTCCTCAACTCATATGCATAGTACTCTACAGTTTCAGTCCAGTTATTCAAACTAAGTACAGTTCAGTCTCATATGACTAGTATTCAGCTAGCATTTATTTAGTTAATCAGATAAGTTTAGTATATGACTATGTATGGTTTTATATGTGTATGAATTCGTGCTCAGTATGATTGAACACTCAAATCCTCGAGCTATGTCAGTCTCTATCACGTAGTTTCAAACTCAGTATTCATACAGTAGCCATGTTTTACCATATCCTAGCTTCAGTTCTACTTATATCCTTAAAGTATAGTTTTACAGAAACTAAGTATATAGATTCACCAGCTTATCAGAGTATGTTTGACACTCATGCTTTAGGATATTTCAGTTTTCAGTTTATTCCAACCTATTGGTGAGTCTACTTACACTTAGCATGCATGTTTTAAGATTACGTATGAAATCAGTTTTACTTATTGCATTCATCCCTACATACTCAGTACATTCCTAAAGTACTGATCCACATATACGTCTGTGTGGCTACATTGTTTCATAATGTAGGTACCATTTGTAGCCCATACATCACGATCAAATAGTTGCAGATTATAGCCAACAGGTAATGAGTTCTCCTTCTTATAGGAACTCCAGACTGTTTTAGTTTATGTACAATTTATTTATTTTCATATGTATTAATTAGTGGTAGTTGGAGGCATGTCACGGCTATCTATAGTCAGTATAGTAGAGGCTTCATAGATGTCAGTCAGAGTTAGTTATGTAAATTTCAGTTTCTTTCTTTAGTTTTATCAGATTGTAAACTTTATCAGTAATGTATTTATTCAGATTATGCCATCAATATGTTTCCGCATAGTAGAACTTGTTATTTATTTATTATATTTCAGTTTCTTAATAGTATGCCAGTTCATAGGTTAGCTTGGGATCACTTGTGGTTCCAAGCACCATGTGACGACTAGGGAGTAGTCTCAGATCGTTACATTAAATTTGTTAATTTTGTTGCTGACGAAGATATTATAAACAAATACATTCTTTTCCACATTCAGTGACATTCAAATTAATTTTCTCTACTTCCATTCCATGTCCACAATCACATATTTCAAAATAATAATAAATCATATTTAATTGTTATTCATATCCGAGGGTACTATTACCGATGCATATTGCTTGGTAACTATGTTTAAGGTGATTGATACGGACGCATCATTAACAACGACAAAAATAAATTCAATGTAATGTCATATGTGAGGTCTGGAGACGGTACACATCATTTAATATGATGAAATTGTAGGAACGAAAACTTGATTTGAATTTTCAGTCATAAGAAATCAAAAGAATTTTGTTTCAATCTCAAGGCCGTAGTAGTTTACACCATAACTTAAGGCTCATTTATGTTAGACTGATTAATGAGACGGAGGGTGCAAGTCTAATAATCACAACTTTTATTTCTCTCTTTTTGCAATTTGAAAATCACAAATAAAACTCACGAAAGAGATACATGAAGCTACACAACAAGAAATCAGCCTGAAATCTCAGTTAATCAAAGTTCATATAGTTGTAAATAGAAATCAAGAATGAGGAAACGAAGAGCTCACCTCATATTTGGACAATGCTTTGAAGTATAGATGTGAAGCTCATTAAAAACTGATTAATTCTTTCACCGATGGGCACAAGAGCTTCAAAATAGCTCACCATTCATATACACAACACAACAAAAATTATGAAAAGATAAACTAAATGTCAGAGTGAGCAAAGACAAGAAAGGAACAACAAAGGAAAGGATTTTTTTTTCATGCTCCCGTATGACATCAACTACAGGAGAAGTGATCTGAATTTTGTATGTGGTAGAGGAAAGAGAAGCACATCAACCTTCTAGACATATAAAGTACAAATACTACTCCCTCCATCTCATTTTATGTGGCATAATTTGACCGAGAATAAGAATAAAGTTTAAGAAATTATAAAAGACCTGATGATGTTTATCAAATTGTCCTTTATTAAAAATGTACTACTACTATCTTTAATTAAGTGAGACCTAATAAGTGGTACCAATAAAGGTAAAAATATAATTGTCTTTAAATAGTTACCAAATAAGGAAAGGTGACTTATTTTGGGACGGACCAAAAAAAATGATGCCACATAAAATGAGACGAGAAGATTATATTTTAAGCTTTAGACAAAATACAATATTTTTGTAATTAATTTTGTTTCCTATTTTGCTTTTTGTACAGTTTGGGCCAGATGCGGGTTTGACCTAGAAATCTGTCAAGTGGGCCGGGTCGGGCCAACCCAAAATCAGCCCGTAAAAAATAATTGGGTTGTGGGCTGGGCCAGGTCTAGGTTAGGGTTAAGTGGGCCAAGTCGGCCCGGGCTGAACAGTAAAATTTATAAAAACAACCCTAACCCGGCCCACTTAATCCAATCTGGTCAAACCCACCTAAATCTGGTCAAACCCAGTCAAAATATAGTAAAAAAGCTTTTTTTCAATATACATTATATATACCCACATATATACATTAAAAATACGTTAAACAATATATATACACTATATATATAGTATATACTACATTAGAATTAAAAAAATATATACACATGTACACAATTACACATATATATACGCACCATTCAATATATATATACTACTTTAAAGTTTAAATAAAATATACTACAATATATATATATA
>NC_061117.1:62762443-62768719 GCF_002878395.1 Capsicum annuum
TATAGTTATATACAAATTTATAAAACACATACACATGTATACGTTAAATATACATATCTATAAAATTACTCAAATATACAAAATATATGCTACTTAATATAGTAAATTAATAATACTTGTTAGTAAATTAATAATATATTAGAAGTAAGTTTTTAATTTAAACTAGAAATTCAATTTAAATCATTAACTGAAAAAAATTACAAAGTAAGGACTAAGGAGTGAATGAATTTAGGGAATTTTATTGATTGCGAAATGATTCAAATTTTATAATTTACATGAATGAAAAATCTACAAATTATGCACCATTTTTTTCTACTCATTCATGTTAATATTAACGGAAACTTGCATAGGATAGTCGAAGTCAACGGGGGCAAAACCATTCATTGGACTTGATTCTGCTGAGTTCTCCCGTGAAGACATAATTTCTTCAAGTTTTAGCTCATTGTTCGGCTCTGATTCTATTCCTTGGTTTCTTCTTTCCTCTCTAATCCAATCTCTGAGGCAAACTAGAACATTCATTGCATTGCTTCCCAATAAGTGTCGGCTGTCTCCAAGCTGCTATGTCCCTGACTAAAGGCGCTCTCTGATGCAACGGTTGACATTGGAACATTCAAGATATCTCTAGCTAATCTTGAAACCACAAGATATTGTGTTTTATTGCTCCTCCACCAATCCAACGTGTTGATCCGTCGTCTGTGATCCTCTGGCGGCGATCAAAGATAATATTTCACCTCTTCCCGATAAGTTGATGTGTAAGCTCTCTCATCAACACTGTTCTAACAAAGTAAATCATAAAAGGAATCAGGAAAACCACTATGTGCCGGCCTTTTAGAAGATGATGGCTCCTCGGGAGGATGAGGAGCGACAGTTGGAGTGATATTTGTAGGTACGGCTAAATCAAATAAATCAGCATAGTGATTATATAAATTTTCTATGTATTCATTCGCATCACTCATAGCCGTCCACAAATCAGGTTGTACTTGTTCAGAATCATTGTTAGTATTTATTTCTAAGTTAGCATAAATAATAGTACTAAAGTGGCACATAGTATTATATTTCATGCACGGATTTAGCATAGCATCAACCAAGTAAATAGGAGGAATCGGAAAAAAATATTTTTTAAATTTAGTAAACATAGCACCAACAACTTCTTTATAACCTTCTTTATTTTTATATTATTTGAACAAACCAAAAATATCGGCTATATATCCCAAAATATTACAAACAGTAGGATAATAAGCACCGAAAAATTCAACCGTAGCTACATAAAATTTTTCTAAAAATTTACAAGATCATTAATTACAACCCAATCAGAATCATGTACCATCCAATTAGCAGAATCAGCAAATGAACCGCAATGTTGGTTAAAGACTAGTGTAATAGGAACTCTATATTTATAACAAGTTTTTACAAAATCATATGTAGAATTCCATCTAATATGAATTTCCTTAGGCATCAATATCGGTGTAAGTCCATTTTCTTGACATTTAACTTTAAATTCTCTAATTCTCAATCTACGATTATTTCCTTGAATAAAACCAACAGCAAGACGAATTTTTTCTATATAAAGCTAAAAAAATTCAAGACCATCTTTTACAATTAAATTATATATATGACATGCACACCTAATATGAAAAATTTCAGGCAACGGCGGAGATAACTTAAATTTTAATTTTTTATAGCAGTCTTGTTGTTAGAAGCATTATCAAAAGTAATACATAAAATTTTATTTTCGATATCATAAAATTCGGCAACTTTAACGATAGAATCAGCAATAAAATCTTCAGTATGTTTACGATCTTCATCATATAAAAAAACAAGAATACGTTTTTGCATCACAAAATTACTATCCATCCACTGACAAGCAACAGTTAAATAATTATTTTTATTTACAGCACGACCAAGATCAGAAGTTAAGGACAATCTATATTGAATATTTTTTAACAATGTTGATAAATAAAAACAATATTGTGAATGAAGTCTAAAAATATCGACCCTACAAGTACTTCTAGGAATACCATTAAACATAGGATTATAAATTGCTTGAATATAATGAATAAAAACATTAGAAGAAGGAAAACTAAAAAGCAAACAACCCACAACTACCATTTTAGTTATTTCTTTTTGGTCCCTTAATTTATTATATTCTTCGTTACCTGATCGATTGCTAGGTCCATTCTAGTTTGTGTTGGCCCACCAACATCCCACCACCTCGTGAAATTTTTAAATCTCTTTCGTGAGCATCACCTATATGTCTCATTAACATACCCGTACCCCCTTGCTTGCCTCCGCTTTTATGCTTATATATTTGTTGACAAATATTGTATTGCACCTTAGTATCTGATATACGTTCAAAAAATTGTCATGCACTACTAGTTGTTTTACGAGGTATTGGGGCATGGGGAGGACGGGAAGGAAGATTAACCGATTCAGATCTAACGTTAGCATTTTCTACGGCGGGTGTCTCACCAATATTTTCATCATCTTCGTCTAAATTAACCGCATCTACTTCATTTTCTTCTTCTATACCGTAATTTTCCTGAGTTTCTACATAATCCATATCATGAACACCTACACCTATTTCTTTCTCAAAAGGTGTACCAAGCGGTACCGAAGAACGAAGGCACACAGGTATATCTACTACTTGAAGTACCTCTACCGCTAGTAATTCGCTTTTTACTACCACTACTGCTTTCGGGATAAAATTTTTTAACACTTTTAATAGCGAGGTTTCTTAATTTATATTATGGATAAATTAAGAAACCTCAAAAATATTCAAAATATACAAATATAATAAAATTAAATATTCAACAATTAATACAATAAATAAAAATTAAACGTAAGAGATGGATGACAATACCAAATTTTTGAAGTATCCGAAGGTTGCGACTTTAGAAACTTCCACTCGTACTTTGTAAATGCAAAATTAAAAAATTAAAGTGAGCACTTTAGGAAATTAAATATATTGAATATTTGAGAATTGAGATTTGAGAGAGAATAAGATTTGAGAGAGTGAAAAATTGTGTGAAAAATGATTTGGAGGTGTAGGGTATTTATAGAATTTTTTTGGGGATTAAAAAATTATTTTAAAAGTAAAAATATTTTTTTTTAATTAATGTGCCCAAACTAGCCGTTTGGACTCAAAAACGGCTATATAGCCGTTGGGCCAATGACTAGTTTGACCCAAATTCTAAATTTTAAAAATAATAATAATAATAATAATAATAATAATAATAATCTGGGCCGGTTAACCGGCGGACCTGGATTGGAATTGGTTCGGGTCGGATTAACCGGGCCCAAATAAAAAAAATCGGCTCGGGAACGGGTACCCTAAAGCCCTTGGGCTTACCGGATTAGATCAAACTGGGCCGATTTCTTTAGGTGAGCCGGCTGACCTGACCCACTTGACACCCTTATATATAGAGAGAGAAAGGTGAAAGGTAGGACGATCAAGGGCAATTCTGTCAATTAAAAAAATATCTAACTTATAAGTAATTGTACTGCAGAAAAAGTATGAGATTTTCAAGAAAACCATTCTAATCCAATAAAATTTTATAGCCAAGTGTTTGGTTTAAAAGTACAAAAAGATACAAATGTACGTCTAATGGTAGGCCTCATTTATTGACTTCACCTTATAGAAAAGTTCCTCTCTATTCCTTTTTTTCTTTTAAGTAATGTTGAAGTATCAAATATCATATACTTCCCCCCCCCCCCCCCCCTTTTTTTTTTTTATAAAAAATAATTATATATTATTTAATCTGATTTCTCTGTTTTCCTCTTACTTTAATTTAATTCGTAACATATTTTCTATTCACCATGTTTGATAAAAATAGATAATCTAATATTAGAAAAGTCAATCCTATCACAAAGTTGTATAATATCTCACGTGGACCACATGTTTTTTATTTTACAATTTTTTATAAATATTTTTTGTTGGTTTTAATACAAAATACTCATTTCTATTCTCTTTTATAAGTGCTGAAATTCTAATTTTATTTTATTCAAATAAAATATCCACAGACAAGTAGAGTTAAATTTTTTCTTTGCATATTTGGTTATAGTAAATTATTTAGTAGAGTAATAAAAAAATAAAAAAATATATTACTCCCTCCAGTGCAAAAAGAATGGCATATTTTACTTGATACAAATAATAAGAAAATAAAAAAAACTTTTGTATCTTGTGATCATAAATTAAAGTTATATCAAATATATCAAAATGTCATTTATCTTGTAGTCCTAAATATGACACATGAAAAGTTGAAATTAAAGCGTTGCTAAAAAAAATAGTTTTTTTTAAAACAAACTAAAACAGAAAGTAGGCCTTTATTTTTTAAATGGAGGGAGTAACAAACATCTAGCATTCATTTATCTACATTTCACATCATTCAAAAATAATTTCAAGTTTAAATTTTTCACGATATCTAAAATAATTTAAAAATATAATTTTTTTCAACCTTAAAAAGTAATATAAGTAGTGAGTTTTGTTCATACTTTATTATGATACGAGAATTTTTGTGATGATTGTTTTATTAAATGTAAATTAAAATAATATACTTGAATCAAATGTGAAGAATAATTTTTAGTTTAAAGAGAAACTATATTTGATTTTTGTTCTATTTAAAAAAAAATTCAATCGTGGTGTCTAGACAAGCTCTCTCTCCTCAAAAGAAAAGTGCATTGTTTACTTGTTCTGTAAGCCTCAAAGTTTGTACATTATTTTTTAATGACAAAAAAATCAAACCTCTTTTTTTTTTTTGTAAATGTCAATCATATCCCAAAGTTATATAATATCTCACGTGGATTCCATATTTTTTTCACAACTTCTAGAAATATTTTTTGTTGATTCTAATACAAAATACTCTTTTCTATTCTCTTTTACAAGTGATGAAATTTAAATTTTATTTTATTCAAATAAAATATCCACAAATAAATAGAATTACATTTTTTCTTTGCATATTTGGTTATAGTAAATTATTTAGTAGAGTAGTAAAGAAATAAAAATATATATTACTCCCTTCATTTTAAAAAAGAATGATATATTTTACTTGACACGGAGAAAAAGAAAATAAACAAAACTTTTGTATCTTGTGGTCATAAATTAAAGTTATGTTAAATATACCAACATGTCCCTTATCTTATAGTCTTAAACATGTCGTGCGGAAAGTTGAAGTAAAAGTATTGCTCAAAAAAAAAAATCTTAAACAAATTAAAATAGAAAATAGGTCTTTATTTTTCCAAATGGTGGGAGTAACAAACATCTACAAGACCATCTATCCACAATTCACATCATTCCAAAATTATTTCAAGTTGACCTTTTTCATGATATCTAATAATTTTAAAATATAATTTGTTAAACCAAGTAATAAAATTAGTGAGTTTTATTCTTTATTATGATATGAGAATTTATGTGATAATTATTTTCAAATGTAAATTAAAATAATATATTTGAATCAAATGGGAAGAAATATTTTTTAAGTTTAAAGAGAAATTATATTTGAATTTTGTTCTATTTAATTTTTTTTTGAATCGTGATGTCTAGACGAGCTTTCTCTCCTCTTAACTAAATCCACAAAATAAGCAACTTATAGGAGTATAATATTTATTATCATTTTTTATTGTTTTTACCTAAAATTATTGATAATTAATTTCTGACCCGACTTACAAAGGTGTCTTTATACCACCTAAATTCTCCTAGGGTCTTACATCTAAGCCAATTTAAGAGAGTTCAAATATTTTCATACTGATTAGTAAATCTACCATTAAAATATTCTAAAATTTAGTAGGGGGTGCGGATAACTAACTTGTGAAATAGATCTATTATATGTATAATGAATCTATTTTTCTTTGTGCGTGGATATTTCTTAAATTTTGTTTTAATATCTTTTAATGATTTATTCTTTTCGTAAGATGTATTCATTAATTTGTGTAGTTTATTATTTTATCCTGTAGTAATTGCAGAGTTACAGATTTCTGTATAATAATTTATCCTAATTGTACTGTAATGTATATCTAATTCTAGAATTTCAATGTTATTTATTATCTTGTGTTGTCTTCTCGTAGCGAGTTTTTTAAATTATATAAACTATCACATGTACTTTTTTCTAAATTTTCTAAGGTTTCTTCTATCCATATTAATTTTTCTTTTAGATTCTCCATTATTTTTCTAATTCAGTTTCTATAATTAATTTCTTTATTTAGATTATCTTGATTTTCTCTAGTTTTTGTAATATATCGTAACATCTCTTAATCTGAATAATATCCTTTTGGGTAATTATC
>NC_061117.1:62771719-62790034 GCF_002878395.1 Capsicum annuum
ACAAAGACAAAAGGAAAAGGAAGAAAAAGATAAAGAACAAAAATTACTAAACGAGATAAATCAATTTAAAGAAAAAATAGAAATAAACAATAAAGAAATAAAAAACAAGGAATTAGAAATAAATAATATAGATGTTGAAGAGATAGATAATTATGATTCAGAAGATAGTGAAACACATATAGAAATATTAACAAATACAAAAAAATTAGAAATCAACGAAAAACAAGAAGTTTTTTTTCGATATAAACTTATAGGTCTGGATGGCCACGCGGATTAACGCCATCCCCTCAGCTCCTGTAATTGGTATCAGAGCCTAGGAACTTTCATGGTCATTATGTAATAGATCTGAACTATTTGGCATAGATACAAAATTTTACTGCTTATGAAAATGGGAGATGTGAGTTCTAAGAGTACTCGACTTGAAGAGGTAAATATACCTCAAAATTTTGACTTGTTAAACAAGTGTACTATTCCAAAGGTTGATATTAAAACCATTTATAATTATGGTTGGTTTGATAAAGTTCTTTCTAAATAAATAATAAAGACGACTGAATAGTCTTTGGCATTCAATTAATTGGAAAAGATGATTCATTTATTAAATAAATGCGATATTGATTTATATAAAAATAATTATAACTTTATGCATATTAGAATGGCTCAAATTGCTTTTAAATGATTAAATCTTAAAGGGTTACCAGAAACATTCTTAGCAGCTCTCAGGGATGCTAGAAATCTAAATTTCAAACAGTCTTTAACGGGTTCGATTGAATCCACTTTGGCTTATGGTCCAGTTTATTTCAAAACTCTGTCAAATTTGCAATTATCTTTGACTGATGCGAATATACTTGATGCTTTGACATTAAATGTGAAAATGCATGGTTATAATTATGGGCCTGGATCTGAATTTATTTGTTTGTCATACAGAATTTATTACATATTATTAACTACTTTAAATCCTCGATGTATATTATACAATACATCAGATCAGACTATATTAGTCGAGACTAATTTTGCAAGGTCTAAGGTCACCACAAAGAGGCCTATTAAATGGGATGAGATTGATTTTCCCACTACTTGGACCTTAAATTCGGTTATATCTCAAAATCAAGTCACTGATGATTTAATTAATAGTGAATTATCGCATGTGACTCAAAATCTGGATGGTAGGATTTGTATTCAATTTGATGAAAGGTCTACTGTTTATAACAGACATTTATTCTCTATGCCTAAATTATTATTTTCTATGCATCATATTTCTCCTGTAGAACCATTATATAGTCTAGCTAGAAGTTGTTCAGCCTTTTCGCAAACAATTGACTCTGCTTCTACAAGATTTATAGAGAAAGTTAAAATCAATCCTCGAACAAATATTGTTCCAGATAATGAAAATATTTCTGATAGAGATATTCCTACTGCTTCTGAAATGAACTTTAATCCGAATGATATTTAATGATTCCATACCAAATCAATTTTAGTCCTGGATCCCAGGCAAGAAATTATATTAAAAAAGAATTTTTTGATAAAAAAATGGAACTAGTTTAGAACTTGGTTTTTTTAGACTTATAGTCCTAATGAGATGAATAATATATCTCAAGAATTCTATAAAATATGTGCATTGCATGATCAAATTATGTATTTTGTGCCTTGATTTATAACCAAATACTTGCCATTGTATGTTAAGGTGCTTGAAAGATCATATCAAGATAATAGTGGTAACATTGTTAAACCTGCTTACCCTTCCCAAGCTCCTTTTATTTTGCCAAATAATATTGGTATTACCTTTTCTGCATTTAAAAAATTCATTGATAACGAATTTGCTAAGGTAACTGTTGCAAAAATTAATAATTTGATTTCCCAAAATAATTATTTGAGCTTATATGTGAAAGTTTTAGGTGAACATATTTCTTCTCTTGATAAAAAGCTCGTTGAGTTAACTGATTTGATAAGAAAACTCAATATTAGTTCAAACTCTACTAATATTGCCTCTTCTTCAAAAATTAAAAAGATTTGATGAATAAAACCAATATTTAGTGGCCCCCTGATATTGAAGGATTTTAACTTAAATCGCCTTTGCATGATTTAGAACAACTTCTTGATAAAAAGCTTTCTGGTTTAAATATTAGACCTATTGATTTGTCTAATGCCTTTGCTGAAAGCCTAGAATCCACTCCTGATTTATAAAATCATACCAAATCAGAGCTTAATAATCTCAGAGAAATGATTAGAAAACAGCCGGCTAAAAATACCAAATATGTCAATTTACACCCCATGCAAACTTATTATATCCGCGACCCACTCCTTAAGATGTTCTGATAGAGGAAAGGGATTGGAATAAGACCAATACGTCTTATAACAGAGATGATATTTATGAATGGAATCTTTATGGCTTAATTGAGAGGCAACTAACAATCCTCATACATCGCATTATGATGTATTCAACGGTGTGCAAAGCCACTAGAAATACAAATAATAGAACAAATAAAGTTATGTGTAAAATGATAGTTGTTGGTTTTGCTGTCCAACTTCGTGGATGCTGGGACAATTTTCTAACTCATGAACAAAGAGAGTCAATTTTTAATGCTATAGCTACTCCACCAGGGCAGGATAACCTAGGAATAGCCCTAGTTACAAATAGGGAAGATGTTGTTTATACACTTATTCTTACAATTTTAGAACATTTTAATATTAGATTTACCAATCAGTATGAAAATATTCGAACTCTCTTAAATGGGCTTAGATGTAAGACCCTAGGCGAATTTAGGTGGTATAAAGATACTTTTCTAAGTCGGGTCATGAAATTACCCAAAAATCCTTATGACCACTAGAAGACTAAGTTTATAGATGAGCTTCCTCTACTTTTTGCTAAAAGAGTGCGAAAAGCTCTTAGAGGTTCCTCTGGTGAAACTACTTGGGGAAATTACACCTATGGTCATTTGATAGCAGCTTGTATGCAATAAGAATTAAACTTGTGTAATGAGTTAAAATTGTCTAGACAACTTAAGCTTGATAAGCTTAGAGAAAAATCCTAGATAAGAGATTTCTGTACACATTTTGGTATACCTGAATCAGTTTCCACTTCTAGGAAGAAAGAACATAAATATTCCAAAAGTGAGCATCCTTATAGAAAATGGGGATCTAGAAATAGGTCCAAAGAAGAACGTGAAACTAGAAAAACCTATATGAAATCTATTAGATTTGTCAAAAATAGGTCTAAACAAGATCTTGCTAAGATTAAGTATTACAAATGTGGTAACTTTGGACATATTTCTCCAAATTGTAATCTTCAAAAGCTTAAATCTTTAGGTCTTGGTGATGATGTGCATGACAAAGTTTATGGTTTTTTATACACCTTTGGTTAGAAATCTAATTATAATGTTGAATCTAAATCAGAAAATGATATTGAGTTGCCTGATTTGTCTGATAGTGATAATGCTAATGCTTGTTCTGATTGACAAGGTGATACTTGCACTTGTGATGATGTATTTTATAGTTTTCAATCCCAATTTTAAAAATTAAATGTTCAAACCATTACTTCGATAATGTGTTAAAACTTTTGAAAGAAGTTTTGGATGAGAAACTACGGGAAAAGATTATTAATTTGTATACTAGTTCAAAATCCAGCACTTCTAAAACTGCTGACAACCATACCTTTACTCCTAAAATTACTGATAGCAATTATTTTATGCCTTATTCTATATCAGAGGTTAATAGACGTCTTGCTATGAGTTATGCTACTGGTAAAGATACCTCTTTTGATGATTTAAAAGTTGAAGTTGAAAACTTGAAAAAGGAGATTAAATCTCTTAAACAAAATTAAATAATTTGTGATCACAGAATTTTGCAAATTGAGAAAGATATTTCTTCCACACAGATTTCCAAAGGAAAAGAAAAAATTTTCATTGAACGTGATACGGATGATATTAAAAATTCCATTGATTCAAAGACTGATTATTTTTGGGAATGATGCAAATTGTTACTGCTCATAAATGGTATATTAAATGTACTCTTTTGGTTGATAATCATTTTTCAGTAACTAATATTGCTATGATTGATAGTGGAGCAAATGTTAGCTGCATACAAGAAGGGTTAGTCCATACAAAATACTTTCATAAAACCACTCATGTAGTTAAATATGCATCTGTACATGCTCTTGATATAGAGTATAAATTACCAAACACTCATATTTGCCAGAATAAAATATGCATTCCGCATTTCTTCTTTTTCATAAAAAATTAGTTATACCCTCCAATTATACTTGGAACTCCTTTTATAAATGCTATTTATCCTTATACTCATATTGTTGCAAAAGGATTTTCGGCTACTTACAAAAATAAAGAGATATATTATTCTTTTGTTACAGATCTTGAAACTAGAGATATTAAGGCTTTAATTGATATGAAGAAAAAACATGTTAATTTTTTACATCTTGAATTACTTAGCATGAATATTTGTGATACAATGAAATATGCTAAGCTACAGGAAAAAAATAAGTTAATTTTTGAACAACTGGCAGTTGATACTTGTGTTGATCACCCCAGTGCTTTTTGAAATCACAAAAGGTATATTGTTACTCTTCCTTATGAAGATAATTTCTGTGAGGATAATATCCCAATGAAATCACGACCTTGTCAAATGAATGCTAAATTAGTTGAATTGTGTAAAAAAGAGATTGATAATTTGTTACAAAAGTGTTTGATAAAGCCTTCAAAATCTCCTTGGTCATGTACTACTTTTTATGTTAATAACGCAGTAGAAAAGGAACATGGTATTCCCATGTTGGTGATAAATTAGAAAATTTTGAATAAATATTTAAAACAGATTAGGTATCCTATTTCAAATAAAACGGATTTATTATCTCGTTTATACAACGCCAATATATTTTCAAAGTTCGATATAAAATCGAGATATTGGCAAATTCAAATATTTAAAAAACATGATTATAGAACTGCTTTTAATGTTCCTTTTGGGCAATATGAATGGAATATCATGCCGTTTGATTTGAAAAATGACCTATCGGAATTTCAAAAAATAATGAATGATATATTTAATCCTTATATGGATTTCAACATCATTTATATTGATGACATACTTGTGTTTTATAAAACACTTGAATTGCATATCAAGCATCTTGATATTTTTAAGAAAATTGTGATACAGAATGGTTTGGTGATATCCAAGCCAAAAGTGAGTCTATCTCAAACAGATGTTAGATTCTTAGGACATAATATATGTCAAGAAAAGATTACTCCCAGTTAGAGATCCATTGATTTAGTTTCTAACTTTCCTGATGTTATAACTAACAGGACTCAATTGTAGAGATTTTTGGAAAGTTTGAACTATATTTCCCCTTTTTATGAGAATTTATCTCATGAGTTAGCCCCATTATACGATAGGCTAAAAAAGGATTATAAGGGATTTTGTATGGGTACTCATACAAATCTTGTTAAACGTATTAAACAGAGTGTTAAAACTTTACCCTATTTTACTTTAGCCAATCCTGCATGGCAAAAAATATTGAGACAGATGCATCTAATATTGGTTATGGTGGAGTATTGAAATAAGTTAATCTCCATAATAAAACTGAATACTTGATAAGATTTCATTCAGGTAATTGGACTGATAGTCAGAGAAAATATGCTACGGTAGCACATGAAATGCTAACCATTGTTAAATGTGTTCTAAAATTTCAGGATGATCTTTAAAATCAAAAGTTTTTGATAAAAAATGATGCTTAATCTATGAAGTATATGTTTGATGAAGATTTTAAACATGATGCTTCAAAGTTAATATTTGTAAGGTGGCATGCCCAATTAGCCCGTTTTGATTTTGAGATTCAGTATAAAAAAGGAATTGGTAATTCCCTCCCTGATTTCTTATCTAGGAATATCTCAGTTAAAATGAAATTTTATACATCGTTTCTTACTAAAAAAACTTTGGCTACCATATTAAAGGTAATTCCATTATACAGAGACATTCAAAATCTCATAATTGATAAAGTTATCCATGATATGGTTGAAGAGGAATTTTTTGTCTTTAATTATGAATAAATTAGATATATTGACTAGTACAATTTTAAAATATCTGATTAATTATGCTATTTACAATATGGCTACAGACCCTTCATGGCAAATGGCTAGAGCAAAAGGATAGGGTAGATTAGGAGGAAGATCAGCCTCTGGTGAAAGGGAAAGATCATCCCCAAATAGATCATATTTGCAGAGATAGTCACACGGATCCTGATCTAATTCCATAGTTATACAAATTGGAAATAGAAGTTTGATAAACTCTAAGGTATCACAGAAAGGTGAATCCTCTACTTTTATCCATCTAGATGATATCTCAAAAGATAGTCCATTATACGAATAATTGCAAGCTTATTTAACAGGTAAAAAGCAAAGTGATACATATGCTTCAATTACAAAAGATAATGATGACTCCAAGCCTTATTAAAGGGTAGAAAACAAAGAAATGATATTTCTTATTGAGAATTCTAAGATTCAGAGGCGAAATAAACCATGGAACATACTACACAAATATTTGATAAATAATTTATATTTTCCGGGTGAGTCATACAAAACCCGCACTTATTATGAAACCATTCTCAGTACCACTGGAAGTGCAGAATGAGAACATTTCTCTGGTTATAACAGTGAAGAGAAATTTTATAACTTCTCTGAAACTGTTATTAAATGAATTATATTCATAGATGATTGGGGAATGACCACTATGACAGAAAAGCAGATACTGCTCAAAGGTTCCAAAATAAATTTCACTTATTGAAACTATATTCAGGCCTTTGATAAAGTCCTTTATTATAATATTGATAGACATAAGCATACTTGGTTTATAAAGGTATGTACAAATACCTATGCAGAACCAATACCAAATTGGTTTTTAAATTGGTGGTCTTATCATGGTCCAACCATTCAGATATTGCCATTTCCATTTTTAGAGTTATACAAAGAATGAGCCAAAGTCTTTCCTCAGTTAAACGAATTATATCATGTAGATCATGTCTGCAACTTGGATAAAATTGATCAAATGTATTTCTTCCTAGAATTCTCTATTCCTTGGATTCATAAATGGGCTTCAAAATTCGGATTCATTGGAGAACAAATCCCATGTTTATACAGGGTATTTTATAATAATTTTTGGGAAAAAATAATGAGAAAGGATCCCAAAACAAAAATATTGAATGGATAGGAACTCTTGGACTCTATTCAAAATAAAGTTCAAGAATATTCAGTAGCCTCTCGATAAAATATTATCAAGAAAAATTCACTAAAACACATTGCAAGGAGAATCGATGTACATAACGATGATAAAATCTAAATAATAGAAAAATATTTGGAAGAAGTCCAAAAAACTGATGAAATCAGTTGATAGTTGTGACAAATCAGACACTTCAATAAAGAGCATAACCAGCGATGATATCGTCGAAGAAGATATTGAACACTCACAACCTATCCCTTCAGATAGATCTCTGTTAGAAGATGCCATTGCAAGAATGGAGGAATTTTTAAAAAAATTAAAAGGGAAGAATAAAGTATGATATACTATTCCCAGATGCCTGCATAGTAAATTCACTGCGCATGGGAACAAGATGTGGGACCCTTAGTACTATTGGCATATTCCTACACAGTAGATCCACTGTGCATAGGACCCAGATGTGGGACCTATTTTACTATTCCTAGATTCTTTTTCTTTTCTATAAATAGGTGCCTTCATTTGGTAAGGAAGGCAGAAGCTTTTAATTTTCATTTTTCCTTTCTCTAAAGGCTCTCTCTCTCAAGTTCTTCATCTCTCTTGTATAATATTCTCAAATTTGAAATAAAAGTATGCCGTTATTTACTATTTAGGCCTTATATCCAACCAATTAAGGTATTTATATATTTTTTAATTTGTGTTCTTTAAAACTCTCTCTCCTTCTTCGGCTGTGATTATGTCCGGCTAAGTAATTTTCATATCTATGCTGAAGATCTAACTTCTCTTGTATAATAGCCATGAAAGATCCAGACTCTATCAAAATATAAAGGAATTTTTCTATAGTTTCCTGGTTTGGTTATGAAATGGTGATACTGTTGAATTTGGTACTGCTTTTGTTGGCTTTGTCTTAGTGACTACGTCTTGTGAGCCATGAATCTTTAAGCCCATTAAATTTGAAGAAAACAACGCCCCCTTTTCATGGTTAGAGCCGCTAGACACATGGTCTCAACTGAAGTATGTATTAAATTCTGACAGGCCCTTTGTTCGGGTAAAAACTTCCATATAGTCATTAAGCTCTATGAAATTCTTATATTTCAGTTGGTTTTATTTTTCAATATTAACTTATAGGTCTGGATGCCAGCGCGAATTACTGCCTATCTCTCAGATATTGTAATTGGTATCAGAGCCTAGGAACTTTCATGGTCATTATGTAATAGATCTAAACTATTCGGCATAGACACAAAATTTTACTACTCATGGAAATGAGAGATGTGAGTACTAAGAGTACTCGACTCGAAGAGGTAGATATACCTCAAAATTTTGACTTGTTAAACAAGTGGACTATTTTAAAGGTTGATATTAAAACCATTTATGATTATGGTTGGTTTGATAAAGTTCTTTCTAAACAAACAATAAGGACGACTGAATAGTCTAGATTCCACACCAAATCAATTTTAGTCCTGGATCCAAGGCAAGAAATTATATTGAAAAAGATTGATAAAAATTGGAACCAGTTTAGAACTTGTTTTTTTAAGGCTTATAGTCCTGATGAGATGAATAATATTTCTCAAGAATTCTACTAAATGTGTACATTGCATAATTAGATTATGTATTTTGTGCCTTGGTTTATAATCACATACTTGCCATTGTATGTTAAGGTGCTTGAAATGTCATATCAAGATTATAGTAGTAACATTGTTAGAACTATTTACCCTCCCCAAGCTCCTTTTATTTTGCCAAATAATACTGGTATTACTTTTTCTGTATTTCAAAAATTCAGTAATAATGAAGTCGCTAAGGTAACTGTTGCAAAAATTAATAATTTGATTTCCCAAAATAATTATTTGAGCTTATATGTGAAAGTTTACGGAGAACATATTTTTTCTCTTGATAAAAAGCTCGATGAGTTAACTGATTTGATAAAAAAAACTGAGTATTAGTCCAAACTCTACTGATATAGCTTCTTCAGAAAGTAAGACTGAAGATTTGACGACTGGAATTATATTTTTCCTTTTTATGAGAATTTATCATGTGAGTTAGCCCCGTTATACGATAGGTTAAAAAGAGATTACAAGGATCTTGGACGGATAGTCATACAAATCTTGTTAAACGTATTAAACAGAGTGTTAAAAATTTACCCTATTTTACTTTAGCCAATCCTGCTTAGCAAAAAATCATTGAGAAGGATGTATCCAATATTGGTTAAGGTGGAATATTGAAATAAGTTAATCCGTATAATAAAACTGAATACTTGATAAGATTTCATTCAGGTAAATAGACTGATAGTCAGAGAAAATATGCTACGGTAGCTCATGAAATGCTAACTATTGTTAAATGTATTCTAAAATTTCAGGATGACCTTTATAATCAAAAGTTTTTGATAAAAACTGATGCTCAATCTGTGAAGTATATGTTTGATAAGGATTTTAAACATGATGCTTCAAAGTTAATATTTGAAAGGTGGAAAGCCCAATTAGCCCCTTTTGATTTTGATATTTAGTGTAAAAAAGGAATTGATAATTTCTTTCCTGATTTCTTATCTAGGGAATATCTCAATTAAAATGAAATTTTATACATCGTTCTTACTGAAAAAACTTTGGTTACCATATTAAAGATAATTCTATTATACAAAGACATTCAAAATCAGATATTAATGCTTTAATTGATATGAAGCAAAAACATGTTAATTTTTTACAGTTGAATTACTTAGCATGAATATTTGTGATAATGTGAAATCTGCTAAGGTCCAGGAAAAAATTAAGTTAATTTTTGAACAACTGGCAGTTGATATTTGTGCTGATCACCCCAGTGCTTTTTGGAATCGCAAACGACATATTGTTACTCTTCTTTATAAAGATAATTTCTGCAAAGATGATATCCCAACGAAATCATGACCTTGTCAAATGAATGCTGAATTAGTTGAATTCTGCAAAAAAGAGATTGATAATCTGTTACAAAAAGGTTTGATAAAGCCTTCAAAATCTCCTTGGTCATGTACTGCTTTTTATGTTAACAATGCAGCAGTAAAGGAACGTGGTGTTCCCAGGTTGGTAATAAATTATAAACCTTTAAATAAACATTTAAAATGGATTAGGTATCCTATTCCAAATAAAAAAGATTTATTATCTCATTTATACGATGTCAATATATTTTCAAAGTTCAATTTGAAATTGGGATATTAGCAGATTCAACTATTTAAAGAACACAACTAAAACCAATTTTCAAAGACCCCCTGATATTGAATAATTTCAACTTTTAGGCAATATGAATGGAATGTCATGCCATTTGGTTTGAAAATGCCCCATCAGAATTTCAAAAAATAATGAATGATATATTTAATCCTTATATGGATTTCATCATCATTTATATTGATGATATTCTTGTGTTTTATAAAACATTTGAATTGTATATCAAGAATCTTGATATTTTTAAGAAAATTGTGATACAGAACAGTTTGGTGATATCCAAGTCAAAAATGAGTTTATTTCAAACAGATGTTAAATTCTTAGACATAATATCTGTCAAGGGACTGATTTGATTAAAAAAACTGAGTATTAGACCAAACTCTACTCATATTACTTCTTCTTCAGAAAGTAAGACAGAAGATTTGACGACTAAAATTAGTATTCAAAGGCCCCCTAATATTGAAGTATTTCAACTTAAATCACCTTTGCATGATTTAGGACCCCCTGATATTGAAGGATTTCAACTTAAATCACCTTTCCATGATTTAAAACAACTTCCTGATAAAAAGCTTTCTGGATTAAATATTAGACCTATTGATTTGTCTAATGCCATTGATGATAGTCTAGAATCCACTCCTAATTTGAAAAATTAGACCAAATTAGAGCTTAATAAGCTTAGAGGATGATTAGAAAATAGGTGGGTAAAAATCCCAGATATGCCGATTTACCCCGCAAGCAAACTTATACTATCCGTGACCAACTCCTCAAGATGTTCTGATCGAGGAAAAAGATTGGAATCAGAACAATATGTCTTATAGTGGAGATGATGTTTATGAATGGAATTTTGATATCTTAACTGAGAGAAAATAAACAATCCTCGTACAACGCATTATGATGTATTTAACGGCGTTCAAAGCCACTGGTAATACAAATAATAGAACAGATAAAGTTATCTATAAAATGATAGTTGCTGGTTTTACTGGCTAACTTTGTGGCTGGTGGGACAATTTTCTAACTCATGAACAAAGAAAGTCAATTTTTAATATTATAGCTACTGAATCGGGGCAGGATAACCTAAGAAGAGCCCTAGTTGCAAATAGGAAAGCTGTTGTTTACACACTTGTTCTTAAAATTTTAGAACATTTTAATGGCAGATTTACCAATCAGTATGAAGATATTTGAGCTCTCTTAAATGGGCATAGATGTAAGACCCTCGGAGAATTTAGGAGGCATAAAGACACCTTTCTAAGTCGGGTCATGGAATTACCCAAAAATCGTATGACCACTGGAAGACTAAGTTTATAGATGGGCTTCCTCCACTTTTTGCTGAAAGAGTGTGAAAATATCTTAGAGGTTTCTCTAGTGAAATTACTAAGGGAAATTACACCTATGGTCATTTGATAGAAGCTTGTACACAAGAAAGATTAAACTTATATAATGAGTTAAAATTGTCTAGACAACTTAAGCTTGATAAGCTTAGAGAAAAATCTCAGATAGGAGATTTTTGTACACAATTTGGTATACCTAAACCAGCTTCCACTTCTAGGAAGAAAAGACATAGATATTCCAAAAGTGAGCAGCCTTATAGAGAAAGGGGATCTAGAAATAGGTCAAAAGAATATCATGAAACTAGAAAAACCTATAGAAAATCTACTAGATTTTCCAAAAATAGGTGTAAGCGTGATCTTGCTAAGATTAAGTGTTATAGATGTAGTAACTTTGGACATATTGCTCCAAATTGTAAGTTTCAAAATTTTAAATATTTAGGTCTTGCGGATGATGTGCATGATCAAGTTTATGGTTTGTTATACACCTTTGGTTCGGAATCTGATTATAATTTTGAATCAGAAAATAATATTGAGCTACCTGATTTATCTGATAATGATAATGTTAATGCTTATTTTGATTGCCAAGGTTATACTTGCACATGTGATGATGCATTTTATAATTTGCAATCCCAGTTTGAAGATTTAAATGTTCAAACCATTACTTTTGATAATGTGTTAGAACTTTTGAAAGAAGTTTTGGATGAGAAACTATGGGAAAAGATTATTAATTTGTCTACTAGTCCAAAACCCAGTACTTCTAAACTGCTGATAACCATACCTTTACTCCAAAAACTGCTAATAGCAATTTTTTATGCGTTATTCTAAATAAGAGGTTAATAGACATCTTGCTATGAGTTATGCTCCTGGTAAAGATACCCCTTTTGATGATTTAAAAGTTGAAGTTGAAAACATGAAAACGGAGATTAATTCTCTTAAACAAAATCAAATGATTTGTCATCACAAAATTTTGCAAATCGAGAAAGATATTTCTCCCACACAGATTTTCAAAGAAAAAGAAATTTTTTTTTAAGAAAGTGATACAGATGGTATTCAAAATTCTCTTGATTCAAAAAATAATTATTTTTTAGGAATGATGCAAATATTTACTGCTCTTAAATGGTATATTAAATGTACTCTTTTGATTGATCATTATTTTTCAGTAAATAGTATTTGCTATGATTGATAGTGGAGCAGATGTTAGATGCATACAAGAAGGGTTAGTCCCTACAAAATACTTTCATAAAACCACTCATGTAGTTAAATCTGTATCTGGGTATGCTCTATAGAGTATAAATTGCCAAACACTCATATTTTACCCTTCCTTTTAAAGATAATTTCTGTGAGGATGATATCCCAATGAAATCACGACCTTGTCAAATAAATGCTGAATTAGTTGAATTCTGCCAAAAAGAGATTGAAAATTTGTTACAAAAGGGTTTGATAAAGCCTTCAAAATCTCCTTGTTCATGTACTACTTTTTATGTTAACAATGCAGCAGAAAAGGAATGTGGTGTTCCCAGATTGGTGATAAAGTATAAACCTTTGAATAAATACTTAAAATGGATTAGGTATCCTATTCCAAATAAAAGGATTTATTATCTTGTTTATACGACGCCAATATATTTTCAAAGTTTGATTTGAAATCGGGATACTGGCAAATTCAAATATTTAAAGAGCATACATATAGAACTACTTTTAATGTTCCTTTTGGACCATATGAATGAAATGTCATGCCGTTTGATTTAAAAAATGCCCCATCATAATTTCAAAAAATAATGAATGATATATTTAATCATTATATCGATTTCATCATTGTTTATATTATTGACATTCTTGTGTTTTCTAAAATATTTGAATTGCATATCAAGCATCTTGATATTTTAAAGAAATTTGTGATATAGAACGGTTTGGTGATATCCAAGCTAAAAATGTGTTTATTTCAAAAAGATGTTAGATTCTAAGGACATAATATCTGTGAAGGGAAGATTACTCCCATTCAGAGATCCATTAATTTTGCTTCTAAATTTATTGATGTAATAAATGGCAGGACTCAACTGTAGAGAATTTTGGGAAGCTTTAATTATATTTTCCCTTTTTATGAGAATTTATCTCGTGAGTTAGCCCCGTTATACGATAGGTTAAAAAAGGATTATAAAGGATCTTGGACGGACAGTCATACAAATCTTTTTAAATGTATTAAACAGAGTGTTAAAACTTTACCCTGTTTAACTTTAACCAATCCTACTTGGCAAAAAATAATTGAGACAAATGCATCTAATATTGGTTATGGTAGAATATTGAAACAAGTTAATCCCCATAATAAAATTGAATACTTAATAAGATTTTATTCAGGTAAATGGACTGATAGTCAGAGAAAATATGCTACGATAGCTCATGAAATGATAACCATTATTAAATGTGTTCTAAAATTTTAGGATGATCTTTATAATCAAATTTTTTTGATAAAAACTGATGCTCAATCTGTGAAGTATATGTTTGATAAAGATTTTAAACATGATGCTTCAAAGTTAAAATTTGCAAGGTGTCAAGCCCAATTAGCCCTTTTTGGTCTTGAGATTTAGTATAAAAATGGAATTGATAATTCCCTTCCTGATTTCTTATCTAGGGAATATCTCAGTTAAAATGAAATTTTATACATCGTTTCTTACTAAAAAAACTTTGGTTACCATATAAAAGGTAATTCGTTATACAGAGACATTAAAAATCTCATAATTGGTAAAGTCATCCATGATATGGTTGAAAAACAATTTTCTGTCTTTAATTATGAAGAAATTAGAAATATTGACTGGTATGATTTGAAAATATCTGATTAATTGTGCTATTTGTATTTTGTCTACTGACCCTCCATGGCAGATGGCTAGAGGAAAAGAACAAGGTAAATCAGGAGGCAGATCAGCCTCCGGTGGAAGGGAAAGATCATCCCCAAACAGATCATATTCGCAGGGATCGTCATACGGATCCTCATCTAATTCTCTAGTTATACAAATAGAAAATAGAAGTTTGATAAAGTCCATGGTATCGTAGAAAGGTGAATCCTCTACTTCTATCCATCTAGATGATATCCCAGAAGATAAACCGTTATACGGATAATTGCAAGCTTATTTAGTAGCTTAAAAGCAAAGTGATACATTTGCTTCAATTACAAAAGATAATGATACTCCAATCTTTATGAAAGGCTAGAAAACAAAGAAATGATATTTCTTATTGAGAATTCCGAGATTCAGAGGTGAAATGAACCGTGGAAGATACTCCATAAATATTTGATAAATAATTTATATTTTCTGGGTGAGTCATACAAAAACCGCACTTATTATGAAACTATTCTCAGTACCACTGGAAGTGCAGAATGCGAATATGTCTCTGGTTATAACGGTGAAAAGAACATTTATAACTTCTCTAAAATTGTTATTAAATGGATTATATCTGTAGAAAATTTGGAAATGATACTATGACAAAAAAGCAGATACTGGTCAAAGGTTCCTAAATAAATTTCACTTATTGGGACTACATTTAGGCCTTTGATAAAGTCCTTTATTATAATAATTATAGACATAAGCATACTTGGTTTATAAAGGTATGTGCAAAGACCTTTGCAAAACCAATTCCAAATTGGTTTTTAAATTGGTGGTCCTATCATGGTCCAACCATTCAGATAGTGCCAGATCCATTTTTAAAGTTATACAAAGAATGGGCCAAAGTATCTCCCCGGTTAAATCAATTATATCATGCAGATCGTTTTTGCAACTTGGATAAAATTGATCAAATGTATTTCTTCCTAGAATTCTCTATTCCTTGAATTCAT
This sequence comes from Capsicum annuum, assembly GCF_002878395.1. Taxonomy (NCBI): domain Eukaryota; kingdom Viridiplantae; phylum Streptophyta; class Magnoliopsida; order Solanales; family Solanaceae; genus Capsicum; species Capsicum annuum. The sequence goes on from NC_061117.1 coordinate 62,787,262, forward strand.
AAATGGACTCCAAAATTTGGATTCCCAGGAGAACAAATCCCATGTTTGTGCAGGGTATTTTATAATAATTTTTGAGACAAATTAATGAGAAAGGATCCCAAAACAAAAATATTCCATGGATAGGAACTCTTGGACTCTATTCAAAATAAAGTTCAAGAATATTCAGTATCCCCTCGACAAAATATTATCGAGGAAAATTCCATAAAACACATTGCAAGGAGAATCATTGAACATGACGGCGACAAAATTGAAATGATAGAAAACTATTTTGGAAGATGTTCACAAAAATCTGATAAAATCAGTTGACATTCGTGACAAATCAGACACTTCAATGAAGATTATAATCAGTGTTGATATAGCCGAAGAAGATGTTGAAGACTCACAACTTATCCTTTCAGATAAACCTCTGTCAGAAGATGCTATTGCAAGAACGGAGGAATTTCTTAAAAAATTAAAAGGGAAGAATAAAGTATGATATACTATTCCTAGATGCCTGCATAGTAAATTCACTGGGCATGGGACCCGGATGTGGGACCCTTAGTACTATAGGCAAATTCCTACACAGTAGATCCACTGTGCATGGGACTCAAATATGAGACCCATTTTACTATTCCTAGATTATTTTTCTTTTCTATAAATAGGTGCCTTCATTTGCTAAGGAAGGTAGAGGATTTTAATTTTCTTTTTTCCTTTCTCTAAAGGCTCTCTCTCTCTGTAGTTCTTCATCTTTCTTGTATAATATTCTCTAGTTTGGAATAAAAGTCTACCGTTAATTACTATTTAGTCCTTGCATCCGACCAATTAAGGTATTTAAATAATTTTTAATTTGCATTCTTTAATACTCTCTCTTCCTCTTCGACCGTGACTATGTCCCGCTAAATAATTTTCGTATCTATGCTAAAGATCTAACCTCTCTTGTATAATAGCCATGAAAGATCTAGACTCTATCAAAATATAAAGGAATTTTTCTATCGTTTCCTGTCTTGGTTCCAAAATAGTGGTACAGTTGTATTTGGTACTGCTTTTGTTGTCTTTGTCTTAGTGACTACATCTAGTGAGCCGTGAATATTTAAGCCCGTTAAAGTTGAAGCAAAGGGAACCCTTTTTTCACGGTAAGAACTGCTAGACATATGGGCTTAACTGAAGTGCTTATTAAATTCTGACAGGACCTTTGTTTGAGTAAAAACTTTCATACAATCATCAAGCTATATGAAATTCTTATATATTTCGGTTGGTTTTGTTTACCTATATTAACATATAGGTCAAGATGGCCGCACGGATTACCGCCAGCCTATCTGATCCTGTAATTGGTTTCATCATCATTTATATTGATGACATTCTGGTGTTTTCTAAAACATTTGAATTGTATATCAAGCATCTTGATATTTTTAGTAAAATTGTGATACAAAACATTTTGGTGATATCCAAGTCAAAAATGTGTATATTTGAAATAGATGTTAGATTCTTAGGACATAATATCTGTCAAGGGAAGATTACTTCCATTCGGAGATCCATTGATTTTGCTTCTAAATTTCCTGATGTTATAATTGAGAGGACTCAATTGCATAGATTTTTTGGAAGCTTAAATTATATTTCTTCTTTTTATTAGAATTTATATCGTGAGTTAGCCCCGTTAAATGATAGGCTAAAAAAGAATTATAAAAGATCTTCGATGGATAGTCATACAAATCTTGTTAAACGTATTAACCCAAGTGTTAAAACTTTACCCTGTTTAACTTTAGCCAATCCTGCTTGGCAAAAAATCATTGAGACAGATGCATCTAATATTAGTTATGGTGGAATATTGAAGCAAGTTAATCCCCATAGTAAAATTGAATACTTGATAAGATTTCATTCTAGTAAATGGACTGATAGTCAGAGAAAATATGCTATGGTAGCTCATGAAATGCTAACCATTGTTAAATGTGTTCTAAAATTTCAAGATTATCTATATAATAAATTTTTTTGATAAAAAATGATGTTCAATCTGTGAAGTATATGTTTGATACAGATTTTAAACAAGATGCTTCAAAGTTAATAATTGCAAGGTGGCAAGCCCAATTAGCCCCTTTTGATTTTGAGATTCAGTATAAAAAAGGAATTGATAATTCCCTCCCTGATTTCTTATCTAGGTAATATCTCAGTTAAAATGAAATTTTATACATCATTTCTTACTAAAAAAACTTTAGTTACCATATTTAAGTGTAATGTCCTGCATTTTGGGCTAGAGTATAAACCGCCATTCCTACGCGTAATAGTTCCAAAAGCCAATAAATCCTATGTAAATTTGGTATGTTAATCAATTATTTAGTGTGGGAATCTATTTGATCATTAATTGAGATCATAGAGGTCCCTTAACTCTAGGATGAGTCGAAAGCTTTCCTGTCGATTGAGTTTTGGTGAATGTCTAAACTTGGGTCAACTTCAATCGGCCATAACTTTTTGAATATAACGAATTATGGGTCCTACTATATATCAAATAAAAGGTCTTTGAGTCCTATTTCCAACGCCACTATTTTTTTCCTGAATACAATATTTGGGTAAAAGGTTATGCCTATTTTACAGAGAGATGTTAATCTACCGAGGGTGAGATGGCCGACCCGATGGACCATTAGGTCTGTGACAGACTGTCAGGCCTTCCGTCACCCCTAAAACAGTGAGTTCAGTCACTGGAAGTGACCCAACGATCAAGGTGATGGTCCATCAGCCTCCTGACTGTCTGTCAACCAATGCATCGATCAAATTTCGAAGTTCCAAAGGTGAGATGCTTTAA